>NC_057795.1:641196326-641198940 GCF_018294505.1 Triticum aestivum
GTAATTATAGAAAATAACACAATTCATCCATAAATAACATGCAAATACCCGTAATACAACAATAGTTCAAATTTAAATATTACATCCGAGATAATTGGATGTTCAACAAGTTTTTTGAATTCTTCAATTCCAAATTCAACAATACTAGAGTCAGTGCCGGCACGGTCATTTCACACATATTGTCTCATGAGCTTCATCCAACAATGTATGTGCATGAATGATCTGCCCTTGGTCCTGTAGTACATCATGGCAGCACGTGCAGGCTACAGGTAGATCAACATTGAGTGAATGGATAAATTACCAACATGTAGAGCAACAGAAAGCAAAACTTACGATCTCCATTGTTGACGAGCCTAATTGCTACATTGTCTTGACTCGGTGAATTGCACCGCAACACTTCATGACGGACTTGCAAAAATTGTTTGACCAAACATTTGGATGAGTTGACAAAATTAAATTTTGGATTAAGTTTTAGGGGATCTTCTAGATGAAGAAAAGTTCAATCACTAAAAAATAGATTTCTTGGGGTAGGGGATACGATTTGAAATTATAATATGGAGATATGCTAGAGATGCCCTTAGAGCAGTTTTAACAAAGTCGTCATACTAGCAGCCTTCATAACGCATAGGAAGTGTGCTTTATAATGTTTTGCAGGTTGTAGAGCCAATTGTCCATAAACATAGAGTCGCCATAATGTTGTCTCCATATTTTACTTTTTGTTTTCTTCTTTCTACCCTATTTACAAAAAAAGAAAATCAAGTAATTTAATGATTTTAAAAAATATTATTACAAACCCTTAATCTGAATACTACAAATGGTCCTAATTAATAAATAATACAAATGTTTGCCAACACAATGGGGCTTGGATATCCCTCTCATCCTATATAATCATGTTGTGAGGATAACACAACAGATAATTGCCAAGACATTCTTTTTCCAGGCACGAGCAAGCACACAGACAATTCAAACCTGCTTGCAGCACTCCAAATGCCCTCTCAGTATCTTTTCTTTGAGATTCTTGCGCCTTAGTAAAATGCTTATGGTTCCTCCTCGAAATTGTCTTCACATGTTGACCAATATTGATAGATGCAATCGGCAAGATAGTAGCCTTAGTAATACCAATGGATATTGTCCATGAAGTTGCAACGTGGAGAAGTGCCCCCAGCTAGCCTTGCAAAAAGATGAGATCTCTGCAAGTCACTGGTGTCATTGTGAGATCCAGGCAATCGGAAACAACAATTCAATTCCATCATCTTTTGGAGGCAACAACTTCCAAAATTAATGTTGGATCCTTGCAATGCCGGTGAATTGGTCATCCCAAGCCGTAGGGTAATTCTTCCACCTCCAGTGCATACATTCAACCCTCCCTAGCATTCCAGGCCAGCCTTTCATTCCATGCATATTCTTAGAAGCCTAAGTTTGGTCGTGTTCTCGGCATTTGGTGCTCGCAACTATTGTTCACCATTTACCCTCACCACAGTTTTGAGTGAACATTTTTATGCATGTTATGATTATTTCTTTGGCCATTCGAAGATTTTCATCTTATAAACCTGCAGGAGAGCCATATGGAGTCACCTTCTGAAAAGAAAAACGGGAGCATGCTGCATTTCTCTGTTCCTGGAAGAGAGGTCCATTGGCTTCCATGTCGTCAGCAATTCATCAGAACAACCATTCCATCAGCAGAAGCATCGTCGAAGCACGTACGATAGGAAGGTACAACCATGTATAAAGTAGTTGAGCATGAGCTGCTCGTGACCTTGGATTCTACTCCCACAAAATGTCGCACAACCAACCTACGATCCTGAATGATTCCTCTTTGTTCCGGTTCATGCTATCCATTTAATAACCACCAATATTATCTCGTATTCTTTGGCGTTGATGATTTCACGCTTTGACTAGGAGCTCGAATCTGACAAGGAATCATCAAAAAAATTAGCTCCTTGTTCCATTTACACATAGTGCGAATCCTATGTCATCTACCCAAGTCTACGAGACGCTAAACTTAATCTACAAGGAAAGGTTATGGAAATTTACCTTCAAACAAATTACAGAACACCTTGAGATTGCACGAAGGAAGGGCTAGTGTTTCCGGACAGCATGAAGAAGGCGCAGGGCTGTGGTGAAGAGTAGGAGATCCAGGAACAACTCAACAGAGGCGACCGGTGCCAATCATGGTGGTCTAGGCAACAGAGTTGGTACCAAGTCTATGCCATCAATATTCCGGTGCATATTGCCCCGCCCAACCTACAAATATGAAGGGCCGCAAGCTAGATTTGGAACGCGCACCCAAATTTATGTCGATTGAATGTTAAATGACGACTCTATTAAAACATTCTTTTCCTTCGAAATCGCAGTAATAACAGTTATTACGTGGATCAAGCCGATACAAAAAAAAAACTCTGCTATCACGAACTTAATCCTGCAACAGTGCTACAACACTGTTACAATTTAGCTACATTTCACTCAGCTGAATTTTCAAGTTCGGGGTCAGCCGATTTTGGAATGCACTAGGGAAGGAGAAGGAAGGCCTCGCCGGAGAGAAGGAATGGGCTCGCCGTCATCACCTCATTATCTATCTTAGGGTTCAGGGTGGGGCCGATACGGTGGTAGCCGG
>NC_057795.1:641821395-641831587 GCF_018294505.1 Triticum aestivum
GTGAGGAGCAACCCTCTCACTCGGGGGCTTAGCTGCAGCCTTGTGCTCACCTAAGTTACAAAAATCCTACCGAGTGGTAAGCCAGCCTTCCACTCGGGGGCTTAGCTGCGAATCCGTTTCGCCTAAGTTATCAAAATCCTACCGAGTGAAGAGCAACCCTCTCACTCGGAGGCTTAGCTGCAGTCCAAGCACTCGCCTAACTTATAAAAATCCTACCGAGTGAGGAGCAACCCCCCCACTCGGAGGCTTAGCTGCAGTCCAAGCACTCGCCTAAGTTATCAAAATCCTACCGAGTGTAGAGCAACCCTCTCACTCGGAGGCTTAGCTGCAGTCCAAGCACTCGCCTAAGTTATCGAAATCCTGCCGAGTGAAGAGTAAACCTCTCACTCGGGGGCTTAGCTGCAGCCCAGTGCTCGCCTAAGTGGACTGAAGAATAAGTCGATTGCAGTAAAGGCGCCTTGCTTTGAACCTGCAAAAGACATTTCGAGCCAAAGGCAATCATATTCAAGCACCAAATTCAAGTTTGAATCGATATCTAAAGGAACCGAGAGTGCTCAGGCGTTAAGCCTGTTAAAGTTTATCGGTTACAATTCCACTCGGCATACCGAGGCAAATTTAAAAGCGTCGAGCCAGAAGAAGTTTTTTACCCCTCCTGTGGAGGGCTGGAAGGAGCAACGAATTCATCAAGGTCAATTCCGTCGGCGATCCGAGTGGCAGCTGCAAGGAAAGTTTCCATAAAGGACCTGAAGTCGTGCTTCTTGGTATTGGCCACCCGAAGGGCCGCCAGCTTCTCTTCTCGTGCATCCTTACAGTGGACTCGGGCAAGACACAGAGCAACATCTGCACCACACCGAGCCGAGGACTTCTTCCATTCCTGCACTCGACCAGGGATCGTGTTCAACCGGGCCATTAGCGATTCAAGGTCATTCTGAAGTGTCTCCTCAGGCCAAAGCGTCGAGTCGATGCGAGATGTGGCGGCCTTCAGCCTTGCGAGATAGTCCACGACAGCTGCAACACGGGACTCCAGTCGGAGAACATCCATGGCAACTTCATCGTTCACCGGAGAATTGACGGGGTCGAGGTTTGGCTCCAGCCGGCGAGTTTCTTCTTCAAAGTTTTGACAAAATTCTGCAAGGGTGATCACTAAGTCAAGGAGATGGTCGAATGGAAAAATCACAATTGGAAATGTCTGCCAAGCATAGAGGTTTACCTTCAAGCATAAGAAACAGCTTCTTGGCAAGTCCACTCAGGAAGGCCTCCAGATCAGTTTTCTTCCCAGTCAATTTGGCGACTTGGTCGGTCAGGGCAGCTTTATCAGTTTTCAGTCGACTGACCTCCTTGTTGGCAATCCCAAGAGCAGCTTTCAGATTGGTATTGTCTTGTTCGAGCTTGGTGACTGAAGCTAACTTCTCGTCAGCAAGCTTGATCTTCTCAGCTAGCTCAAGGTCTTTCTTCTGTTGGGCCTCCCTTACCTTACCTGCAAGTTACAGCAAGATCAGATTTTGAAACAAGCAAGGGGAAAAGCAGTCGTCAGGGTCTCACCAAACATACCTTCGGTCTCCTCCTTTGCCTTTGTCAGCTTCTCCTGAACCAGCTTCAAGCTCAGCTCGACTTGAGTATGCTTGTGTTCCAGCTCTGAGTAGCGAGCCACAAGATCACAAGAGTTCTGCGAAGAACCAATCGACTAAATGTCAAATCTAATTCACTTCCGAGTGAAAAAGGGAAAAACTCACGTTTCTAAGACTACAGCCGAATACAAGCATTCGACCATAGTCTCGGGGACTACACCCAGTGGGTGCACTCAGCGTGCCCTCACTAATCCTGTTGAAGACAAAGTCGACTAGTCGACCTCAAAAAAAATAAAGATGTATTCTCTAAGACTGTGATCAACTGCAAGCAGTCGACCACAGTCTCGGGGACTACACCCAGTGGGTGCACTCAGCGTGCCCCCACCGGTTTGTGAAATCCAGTCGACATAGTCGACTGACAGAAAAATTGACATCATAAAGCCTAAGGCCGACTGCCAGCAGTCGACCTTAGCCTTGGGGACTACACCCAGCGGGTGCACTCAGCGTGCCCCCGCTAACACAGAGTTTTATCGACACACCCAGTGGGTGACTACTATAAATTCCGGAAAAGAAAAGTTTTTGGTAGCATATCCAACAGAACAAACAGCGGTCGACTGACCTGGACATTGCTTTGGAGGGCAGAACTGGCGTCATAAGCCGCCTGACTCGCATCCCGGATGGTCTTCAGCTGCTCCATCATGATTCCCGCTTGGCGTATCGCCTCCTTCGCTGCGCCGGCTTGGTCCTCTGGGACGTGGTGCGTTGTGAAGAGGGAGGGCTGCTGAGCACTCGTCAATGGATCTGCGAAGGACACCGTGTGTCGAGTGATGTTCTCTTCCCCCAAAGTCAGAATCTCGGCACCTTACTGGCGGACGTTTTCCGACTCCTCCTGCGCTTCAGCGGCTCTTCATCCTCATCATCATCAGGGAGATTGATAACAGTATTGGGTGGAGCTACAGAGAAAGATCAGGATCAGAGATCGCGAGTCAGTCGACTAAGAACAGCGTTAAGAATACAGTACCTGGGTTCGAAGTTGCTGCGTCCTCCATCTCGTGGTCATCAGCCCGGGCCGAGGTTTCAGAAGTAGCAGCACTGCAACTCCAAAGGATCAGTCGACTAACTTCAGCGTCGACCGGAGACAAAGTTCACACAAAATAAGAAAATATGAGCAGCACGGTTACCCTGATATGGTGGGGATGGACACCTTCATCTTCGGCAGGAGCTTGATCGGCTTCGATGAGGCCGCCCTGGGCTGCTTCGGCGCCTTTTCAGTCGGCACCGGAGAGGTGGTCCGAGGGCGCTTGGTCGACTGAGTGGCGGTCGCAACCCCCTTACCACGTTCGGTCGAAGGGTCGTGGACAAGCTTCGACCGCCTTTCTGAGCGCGGTGGTACGACCTCCTCCTCCTCTTCTTCCTCGTCCTCGACGTCATCTTCATCACCGTCATCATCATCGTCGTCGTCATCATCCTCTGCAACATCCGAGTCCCATTCCTCCTCTTCCTGGCTCTCGCCCCCGCTCGCCTCGCCCTCCTCAGTCGAAGCTTGTGCCCCATTGGGCATCGAGTACAGCTCGGTGAGGGCCTAGCAGATGTCCAGACAAGGATCAGTCGACCAGTCGGCAGGGTAAACAGAAATGAATGCGACAAGAGCGCAGTGGAGAGCAGGGCAAGTGTACCTTGTTTGGGTCGCTGTTGTGGTCGAGTGGAGGAATCCTTCTGGCTCCGTGTGGGTTATCCTTATTTCCGGTAACGGCTACCATCCATCTTTCCAGAGTGACGTCGTCGACTGCTTCTGGATGGACTCTAGTCTCGTCTTCGGTCCCACAGTACAACCACATGCAGTGGCTCCGGAACTGAAGGGGCTGGATGCGACGCCTGAGGAAGACCTCCAGGAGGTCCATGCCCGTCACTCCCTCCCGAACCAACTGCACCACGCGCTCCATCAACATCTTCACGTCAGCTTTCTCCTCCGGAATCAGCTTCAGAGGGGAGGGCTTGTTCACTCGATCCATGGTAAACGGAGGGAGTCCACTCGACTGCCTGGCGTCGACTAGACCTGGCAGTAGAACCAAGTCGACTGCCAGCCTCTGACGGACTCGGGAAAGGTCATGGGCGGGAAGGTGCTCTTATTCCTCACCTGGATCCCCAGGCCCCCACACATTTGGACGACTCGGGTTCTCTCATCACCTGGGCTCGCCTTCTTCACGGTCTGAGAGCGACACGTGAATATATGTTTGAACAAACCCCAGTGCGGTCGACAGCCCAAGAAACCCTCACACATGGACACGAATGCAGCAAGATAGGCAATGGAGTTTGGGGTAAAGTGGTGGAGCTGCGCTTCGAAGAAATTCAAGAAGCCACGAAAGAAAACACTCGGCGGCAAAGAAAACCCACGATCAACATGGGTGGCCAAAAGCACACACTCACCCTCTTCAGGCTGAGGCTGCCACTCCTTCCCCGGAAGCCTCGCAGCTCCGTGAGGGATCAAGCCCTCGTTGGCCATGTCGAGGAGGTCATTCTCTGTGATGGTCGACTGGATCCAGTCTCCTTGGACCTAGCCCTTCGGCAGGCGGGATCTGGACGAGGACCCTCCGCGGCTGGTGGATCTCCCCTTCGCCTTCTCCGACGCCGACGCCTTCTTTGCGCGCTCCAGCGCCGCCGTCTTCTCCTTGGCCATGGTCGCCGGCGAGATGCGCGAAGGGAAGTGGTGCGGGGGCAAGAGCGAGCACGCTGGGCGGGGAAGAAGGAAGCAGAGAGAGGGAGAGAATGCTGAGGCGCAGCACAGAAATCCTCGCCGGGCACATTTATAAGGTCTCTTCCGAGTGGATGACAGGTGGGCCCGTCGATCTAATCATATCTGGGAGCAGTTATGCAGACGGGATACGTGGCGAAAAAGGCGGCGCGGAGATCGAGGCGTCTATGCCCCGTCCCATCTGAACGCCGCGGTCCGCCCCGCTTCGCGCGCGTCCCCAAATTTCGCATCCCGCGGAATCCGCGAACAGCGAATCAGTTTGTCAGACGCGGTGTTTCCGGCGATCCGTCGCTCGGAGATCGTCGAAGCCCGAAAGATCACTCGACGCAAAAATAGAATGGATCGAGTCGACTGAAGGCGAATTGCTCCCTGTCGACGAAGAGATTCTTTGGTCCAGGACAACGCACGACCAGGGCACAAAGTTAATCGGAAACGACATCAACTCCTTCCTCACTCGAAGCCTCAATCCATTCGGGGGCTAATGATGGGGTTATGTACTTAGGGTAGGGTCATGGACCTGATCTAAGTACCTTACCCAAGGACACCCTCAGAAGAAGTCGCCTTCCAGTCGACTAACGAGGGACACACTCGACTGACTTGAAGGACTCGACCACGAAGACTCACTCGACCACCAGAAGGTCAAGAGGCACTCTGCACTGCAACGGCCTGTAACCAAATAGACTTTATGATAATAAAGGCACTTTATGTGGGGCGTTACCAGTAACGCCCCAGACTTAACTCACCTTAAACCCTCTCCTACGTGGGCTGGCTAGGGTCCTGGCGCACTCTATATAAGCCACCCCCCTCCACAAGCAGAAGGGTTCGGCACCTTGTAACTCATATACTCATAATCCACTCGACCGCCTCCGGGCTCCGAGACGTAGGGCTGTTACTTCCTCCGAGAAGGGCCTGAACTCGTACATCCTTTGTGCTTACAACCTCTTCATAGCTAGGACCTTGCCTCTCAATACCTACCCCCCACTCTACTGTCAGGCTTAGAACCACGACACGCGGCCCCACCCTGGCCGCCTCTCCTCTCTTAAGGCCCACTATGGCCCATTAAGCCCCCGGGGGGTTTCGGTAACCCCCCGATACTCCGGTAAAATCCCGATTTCACTCGGAACACTTCTGATATCCAAATATTGGCTTCCAATATATCAACCTTCATGTCTCGACCATTTAGAGACTCCTCGTCATGTCCGTGATCACATCCGGGATTCCGAACAACCTTCGGTACATCAAAACTCATAAACTCATAATATAACTGTCATCGAAACCATAAGCGTGCGGACCCTACGGGTTTGAGAACTATGTAGACATGACCGAGACACGTTTCTGGTCAATAACCAATAGCGGGACCTGGATGCTCATATTGGCTCCTACATATTCTACGAAGAACTTTATCGGTCAAACCACATAACAACATACGTTGTTCCCTTTGTCATCAGTATGTTACTTGCCCGAGATTTGATCGTCGGTATCCAATACCTAGTTCAATCTCGTTACCGGCAAGGCTCTTTACTCGTTACGTAATGCATCATTCCGTAACTAACTCATTAGCTACATTGCTTGCAAGGCTTATAGTGATGTGCATTACCGAGAGGGCCCAAAGATACCTCTCCGACAACCGGAGTGACAAAACCTAATCTCGAAATACGCCAACTCAACATGTACCTTTGGAGACACCTGTAGAGCTCCTTTATAATCACGCAGTTACGTTGTGACGTTTGGTAGCACACAAAGTGTTCCTCCGGTAAACGGGAGTTGCATAATCTCATAGTTGTAGGAACATGTATAAGTCATGAAGAAAGCAATAGCAACATACTAAACAATCAATTGCCAAGCTAACGAAATGGGTCAATCACATCATTCTCCTAATGATGTGATCCCGTTAATCAAATGACAACTCATGTCTATGGTTAGGAAACTTAACCATCTTTGATTAATGAGCTAGTCAAGTAGAGGCATACTAGTGACATTAAGTTTGTCTATGTATTCACACATGTATTATGTTTCCGGTTAATACAATTCTAGCATGAATAATAAACATTTATCATGAAATAAGGAAATAAATAATAACTTTATTATTGCCTCTAGGGCATATTTCCTTCAAGAGTATCATTACAATCAGTATGTACTTAAGTAGAAGAGAAAATCTAAATTAGTGGGTTCAGTGGATGGGTTGACTGGATGTGCTAGCCAAAAACGGGTTATCGGGTTTATAGTTGATGGAAGAACTTGATAATTCTTCTTTAGTTTGTGATAATTGTGGTGTTGCTTTTATCTTGTGGTCGCATGTGGAAATGCATTGACCACTTTATTGTTTAGTAAGTAGGCATTTGTACTAAATAGCTACCAGCTTGTGATCTCAAAACAAGTTCGTGTGAACTGTTTTATGTAATGGTTATGTGAGTTTGTTGTTAGGCACTGAGACTTGAAATGCTTGTTTGTGTATTGTATATAATTTTTTGCAGCAGGGATCAGGGGGAAAGCAGTAAAAAGTTGTCTGGGAACGGATCTTTGCCGAGAGCAGCTCTCGGCAAAGTGGCACGCTGGCAGTTAGCTGTGGTGGATTTGCCGAGGGTCACTCTCGGCAAAGTGGCATGCGCCAGCTGTTGGATGTGGCATCTTTGCCGAGAGCCACTCTCGGCAAACCGCTGACGGAACCAGCCAACGTGAAAGTCACTTTATTTTGCCGAGTTGTACTATTTGGCTCTCGGCAAAGTCTTTGCCGAGTGCCCATGCCCTGGCTCATGGCAAATTCCTGTTTGCCGGAGCGGTGTACGCCAGGTGGCTTTTGCCGAGTGTAGCACTCGGCAAAGGCTTTGCCGGCGGTTATAAGCCCTTTGCCGACTGTCTGTGGCACTCGGCGTATAACTAGATTCCAGTAGTGGCCGGAGGAAAATATATCTTACTACCATATCGAAGATTTCTCATATTGCAACTGAGAAGTTTGGCCACTGAACACCGGCCAAAAAATGTCCATAGGAATTCCACGTTGGCTGGTGGTATGTTCCACATCATCGCGGCAAAACTCAAGATGACTGAATCTGAACATTCAGATCACATCATCACACACGGTTCTCTTTCTCTTTCTTTCTCCCTAGGTGCCATCCAATCTTTTCGTGAGTTCCGTGTCAGAGAGGAGAGGTTGCATAGAGAAAGTTGTTACCTTACGTCCGATCGATTGGGGTCTTCCTTCCCAACTATCTTTTGTACTTTTATATATACTTGTATGAATCTTAACATTCAGATCACACAGGGTTCCATATGGGCAGGTGAAGCTCTCCATGGAGCACAGCTAGCCACGCACGCATGCATGTGTGGAGCTGCTTTGTGCGTCCTTTGGTATCATGACAGGATCGTAGCATGCTGACCTTTACATGGAATCGGAGAATAATAAGGCGGTGGTGGACTGGTGGTGATCTCTCACGTGAAGTTTCCTCTCCGGGGAAGACAAACCGAGCTGAAAGTGTAGCAAAGGTCAAAGGGAGAGACAATTTTCTCCCTGGCAGACACGGATAAAATACTAAAGGGTAGGACAATCTAGCTAGCTGGGTAGTAACATGCATGACGCTCGTCCTCAGTCTCAGCCATTGGGCTCTGGTCGGCCGGGCGGACGAGAGATTCGAAAGCAAATTAAAGCGCCGGTCACGGGGGCTATAGAAAGCCCGGCCACTGGCCAAGCATGAAGCATCCCCATTCCTTTTCCTTTCCGTAGCTTTCTTCTTTGCCGCTTTGCGTGCCTCCCTCCCTCCCTCTCTCTCGTCCGCAGCAGCTGGGACGATGGGAACGATGAGCTTGCCGTCGGTGCCGGCGCGGAAGCAGCAGCTGCTGCTATGCTTGGCCGTCTTGCTACTTGCGGGCGCGGCGTCCGCCCAGGCCCAGAAGCACAACGCGGTGTTCAACTTCGGCGACTCTATCACGGACACGGGCAACCTGTGCACGAGCGGGAAGCCGACGGAGATCACCTTCACGCAGCCCCCCTACGGCGAGACCTACTTCGGCACCCCCACCTGCCGGTGCTCCGACGGCCGCGTCATCGTCGACTTCCTCAGTAAGTGTTGTGCCCCATTCACTTCCTCAAACTAATTAATGGTTCTTGCTTGACGTACGTACGATGACGCATTGCAGGCACCAAGTTTGGGGTGCCTTTCCTGCCACCGTCCAAGGCGAACGGCACGGACTTCAAGCAGGGCGCGAACATGGCGATCACGGGCGCGACGGCCATGGACGCGCCCTTCTTCCGCGGCCTCGGCCTGTCGGACAAGATCTGGAACAACGGGCCCATCAGCTTCCAAATCCAGTGGTTCCAGCAGATCACCGCCACCGTGTGCGGGAACGACTGCATACGGTACCTGCGGGACTCGCTGGTGGTGTTCGGCGAGTTCGGCGGCAACGACTACAACGCGATGCTGTTCGGCAACTACAACCCGGACCAAGCGAGCAGGTACCAATGTTTCAACGGTTCGAACGGAGTGCCGCTAGCTAAATGAAATCCTGTCCGCGCTATAGCCTGATTTTTCACCGGCATATAGCCGATTTGGATGAGTAGTACCGCTACTTATGATAGCCTGCTATTCAAAACTTTGGAAGGTACACGACCAAGATCGTCAACACCATCATCAGGGGCGTGGAGAAGGTGGTGGCAATGGGGGCCAGGGACGTGGTGGTGCCCGGGGTGCTCCCCATCGGCTGCTTCCCCATCTACCTCACCGTCTACGGCACCAACAGCAGCGCCGACTACGACAGCCTCGGCTGCCTCCGCAAGTTCAACGACCTCTCCACGTTCCACAACAACCTGCTCCAGGCCAAGATCGCCCGCCTCCGGAAGCGCTACGGCCGGGCGGCGCGCATCATGTACGCCGACTTCTACTCCGCCGTCTACGACATGGTCCAGAACCCAAGCAAATACGGTACGTGCGCACGCGATAAGTCTTAGCTAGCCGTTGGGCATCTTGTTTCAGCAATAAGTCTAACTAACACGCCAGGGAGAGACAAGCCACGCATAACGTGTGGATGGATAGATTCCGCGTTCGTGCACGAGCTAGCAGCAGTGGACACGGCACTAGTGTCACTGTCAGCATCGGCATCAGTGTGGTGCTAGCTACTGCCCACTCTGGGCACATGTCCCTGCATGTGAGATTCCTGCATGTCCCGCGCGGCGACGAGCGAGTAGAAGATCTTCAAATCATTCAAAAATAATCATTCAACAAAATCATTGAAAAAGAAGATCTAGAGCTGGCATAATATGGCCAAGTAATGGTGGATCGGCACCGACTGACACGCCCAACAAACACATGCCTCCACATGCATGCATGCATGCCTGACACTGTTGATGCACGTTCTAGGTAGTGATCAATCAACTAGAGTACGTAGCTAACTGGCAACGGTGTTGTGCTGTGTGTGCTGCAGGTTTCAACGCGGTTTTCGAGGCGTGCTGCGGCTCCGGGGGAGGCAAGTACAACTACGCCAACAGCGCGAGGTGCGGAATGCAGGGCGCGGCGGCGTGCGCCAACCCGGCCGACCACCTCAGCTGGGACGGCATCCACCTCACCGAGGCCGCATACAAGCAGATCACCGACGGCTGGCTCAACGGGCCATACTGCAGCCCGCCCATCCTCCACTCCTAAAACATTAATTAATTATTAAGTAATTCTTTATTTATTGACTTGTGGTAGTATTATTTATTATTTTATTTTATTCGAGCTTGAGTTTTCCCAAAGGAAAAAGAAAAATTCATTCAATGTCATATGGTGGTGCTGAAATGTATACGTTGCCCAAGAAAAAAACGAAGGCAACTCTCGAATAAATTGTTAGTGCCTGCCCGGAGCGACTTACGTCGGCGAATTCCCTATATGATGCTTATTGG
>NC_057795.1:641831821-641834894 GCF_018294505.1 Triticum aestivum
TGCACTAAATAGCTTTCATTTAGGATTAGCAATAAATATCATATTGGCTAGGCCCGCAAGGAGTGCAGCTAGCCCATTCGCGTTCGAGCATTGGTTGCCGAGCATTGGTTGCCGCGTGGTCCTTACATATTTTTTCTATAAAGAAAATACCAGACAATGAAAGTGCGCGTTGTCGCGCCCATACATTCCAAAGAAATAATAATAGAAATATTTGGGAAATAATTCAATTTTTCAAATAATGGTTCAAGTTACAGTGGTAACAGTCCGCAACCATTGACAAAGACTGTTTGATTTTTGCTAGAATAAAGAATGTTTCATTGAGAGGCCACATCTCTACTTTGGATGCTCAACGTCAGTTTCTTTCCTAGCACAAATACATAGCAACAAAAAGATATCCACCAATCCCGAAGAAGAAAAACACCAATGATATTGTCTGTGATGGTACCTCATAGTTGACATCCAAGGGAGGAATATGCAAAATGCATGTCTTCCTTGCGATATGATATAGATGCAAACTCAAGTCTATTTGAGATTTGACACCCAGGGGATTTGTAAGACATACCATTTGAGAAATGTTTTAGATCTTTCTAGAATGATTGAAGAATGGACGGAAATTTAATTTGGCTCCCAGGCCCAAAAATAATTTTTTAAATGTAAAAAAAATCAAGACAAAGTTTTGATGTGATCTTAATCACATCCAAATGCTACCTGCAAATTTTGAGGCAAAAAGGTTAAGCATTTAGGCCTGTGCAAAAAAAAATTGTAGACAAAATTTCATCTCAATTTTGTTTTTTTTTTCACTGACAAAGTATTGCTACTCTATTTCTCATGAAATTTGTCAAGCATGCTTTGCAACACTAACACGAACATCTACAAAAAAATCAGATTTTTTTCTTTACATTTTTTTTTATTTTACTACTCACCCGGGAGCATATGCTCCCGGGAGCCAAAGAGCCCCTCCTAAAAATTCATTTTTGCTACCAGGAGCACATGCTCCCGGCCCAAAAATAATTTAATCTCTCTCATGTGCCAAACCTTGAGCACTCATCCTTGGAATAAAAAATTTAAGCTCTTCCTACTTTCCGTTCGATATCTTTGAGAATAGCAATCAATACAAGGAGCAGGCACCACACAAGCTCACCATAGTTAAGGTCACTTGGTTACCTCTGTATTCCTCTAACATGAACCATGTGTAGATTATGTTGAACACACTACATATTTTGCCAATATAATTTGTACCTTTAACAGGTGCTTTACTTTGAACCATGTGTTCTAAACTTCCAATGAATGGGTGGATGGGAGGATGGCTTTCGACATAGCTCACTGCACGGATTTACAATAGCGATATTAGATCAGAATTAAGAAGAAACAATATTCACCGTCTGCGTCCCTGAGCCGGCAGCAATGCACGGGGAAATGAAGACAAGCGCAGCCGCGGAGGACGCGATAGAGCGAGGTGGGGTGCTCGCCCTACCTTGATTTCTCGTAATTTTTTTACTAGGTATACATATACATCGATCTGATTTCATTAGATCACTAATAATAATCGTCAAAAGTTTTGTTGGGTTGTGATTTAACTTGGACACCTTATCGGGCCGTAACCAACCTCACCAGCCCACAGGCGCACGCACAGACTAGGTGCACGCCAAGGCGCAGTGGAGTAGCAACAACAACTTGTCATGGAGGCAACATCAGCTAAATCCGGGAGGAATGATGAACGTCTGAACCGTCCAAAGTTTTAGTTGGTAAGAAATACTATCAATGAACATTATTTGTTCCATTTGTGTAGGTTGGCATCATGTCATCGACTACAGAGCTCCAGGACCTTGAATTCAACAGCCAGGGGAACTCTCATGGTGATGTACCTATCCGCAACCTCCACAACTTTGTGACATTCATGGATATTTGTCTTGCACATTGGTGAGCATCGACTATTCTTCGGGGCATCTGCCAGTGGTACCAAACTGAAGGAAATATGCCCTAAAGGCTATAATAAAGTTGTTATTTTATATTTCCTTATATCATGATAAATGTTTATTATTCATGCTAGAATTGTATTAACCAGAAACTTGATACATGTGTGGATACATAGACAAAACACCGTGTCCCTAAGCCTCTACTAGACTAGCTCGTTGATCAAAGATGGTTAACGTTTCCTAACCCTAGACATGTGTTGTCATTTGATAAATGGGACCACATCATTAGGAGAATGATGTGATGGACAAGACCCATTCATTAGCTTAGCATTATGATCGTTCAGTTTTATTGCCATTGCTTTCTTCATGTCAAATACATATTCCTTCGACTATGAGATTATGCAACTCCCGTATACCGGAGGAATACCTTGTGTGCTATCAAACGTCATAACATAACTGGATGATTATAAAGATGCTCTACAGGTATCTTTGAAGGTGTTTGTTGGGTTGGCATATATCGAGATTAGAATTTGTCACTCTGAGTATCGGAGAGGTATCTCTGGGCCCTCTCGGTAATGCACATCATAAGAAGCCTTGAAAGCAAAGTGACTAATGAGTTAGTTGCAGGATGATGCATTACGAACGAATAAAGAGACTTGCCGGTAACGAGATTGAACTAGGTATGAAGATACCGACGATCGAATCTCGGGCAAGTAACATACCGATGACAAAGGGAATAACGTATGTTGTTATAACGGTTCGACTGATAAAGATCTTCGTAGAATATGTGGGAGCCAATATGAGCATCCAGGTTCCGCTATTGGTTATTGACCGGAGAGGTGTCTCGGTCATGTCTACATAGTTCTCGAACCTGTAGGGTCTGCACGCTTAACATTCGATGACGATATTGTATTATATGAGTTATGTGATTTGGTGACCAAATGTTGTTCGGAGTCCCGGATGAGATCACGGACATGATGAGGAGTCTCGAAATGATCGAGAGGTAAAGATTGATATATAGGATGATGGTATTCAGACACCGGAAGTGTTCCGGAGGGTACCGGGTACATATCGGGTCACCGGAAGGGGTTCCGGCACCCTCGGCAAAAGATATGGGCCTTATGAGCCAAGAGGGGAAACGCACCAGCCACAAAGGG
>NC_057795.1:641835096-641927373 GCF_018294505.1 Triticum aestivum
ATTGGAGAAGGAAAGGGGAAGGAGGAAAGGGAAAAGGGAATAGGATTCCCCCTCCCCCCTCTTCCCTTCCTACTCCGAATAGAAATAGGAGAGGGGGGTTAGCCGAATTGGGAGAGGACTCCAAGTAGGATTCCTCCTACTTGGGGCGCCCCCTGGCTGCCTCTCCTCCCCTACTTGGAGTCCTCTCCCAATTCGGAGGGGGGCGCCTACAATAGAGAACAACAACTGTTAGCCGTGTGCGGCGGCCCCTTCCACAGTTTGCACCCCGGTCATACTGTCGCGGTGCTTAGGCGAAGCCCTGCACGAATCACTTCACCATCACCGTCACCACGCTGGCGTGCTGACGGAACTCATCTACTTCCTCGATACCTTGCTGGATCAAAAGGGCGAGCAACGTCATCGAGTTGAACGTGTGCAGAACTCGGAGGTGTCGTACGTCCGATACTTGATCGGTCGGAGTTAGAAGAAATTCGACTACATTAACCACGTTGTCTAATGCCGTTTTCGGTCTACGAGGGTGCGTGGACACACTCTCCCCCTCTCGTTGCTATGCATCTCCTAGATATATCTTGCGTGAGCGTAGGAATTTTTTTGAAATTGCATGCTATGTTCCCCAACACAAACCTCATATTTCAGAGATAGGTTGTGTCCAACGTCAGGTATTTGAGCAAAGGTGCGCTCTCGAGAATGTGGATCATGAGCTGGATCAAGCTCTTGGATGCACAAAACCCTGTGATAGTCACCTGCCCGGGGCAGTCATAGCAGCGCTCTAGCCTCTGTCTCAAACACTCGTCATCGTTGTCTCCAACAACGATGTCGGTCCTAAGGGCACCCCGCTTCACCTACATATGCATACAATAATGTCATTGTTATGACAAACAAGCAACACACTAATTTGCATAGATAGCTCCAAATGATATACATAATAACTTACTTGTAGGATGAAGGAATCCAGTACAGGAGAAGCATCAAGAAAAGAAACGAAAGAGAAGATGCCGCAGCTTGGAGGGAGGGCATTACTGCTCTACGGAGTCTGATATCCAAGTTCTTGAGACGGGGGAGCTTTGAGGGTAGCATTGGAATGTTGACGTTCTCAAGAAGAACAAATCCCAAGGTTGACCATGGTTTGTTTGTTCCAACATAAAAGTACAATACACATAGATATATTATTGATTAAATATACTTTGAGAGCACATATGTACCTTAGCACGAGAGCGGATGGTGAGGCTCTCGACATTTTCCGCAAAGGACGGAAGCCTCGCGCGAGCATCAAATAGAATGCAACACAAGCCTACATTCTTAAGTGGCAAAGAATTCTCGATAGAGATATCTAACAAGGGGTTGAGGCTTGGAGTTGAGGCTCGGTTTGGTTTGTTTCTGTTGTTTCTTCAAAAGTCAAACGTCTCGGTTTGGTTTGTTTTTGTTGTTTCTTCCTTTGGCTGATCTTGCTAGGGGGTTTTTCCCATGGGACTCTGTAATTGAACCCTTTCTCCCATCTTAATGAAATGACAACGCATAGCTTGCGTGTTCCGATAAAACTACGTTTCTACGTCACTATGTATGACCAAGTTTGTAGTAAACTATATCAACATATACAATACTGAAAATATATTAGATTGAAAAATCTAATGATAATTATTTGGTGTTGTGAACTTGGTCAAACTTAGAGAAGTTTGACTTTCTTAAAAACTAATACGCCTTATCGTTTAGAACGAAGAGAGTACTATCTGACCACTGAAACTTGTCAACCTTGGTTTTGCAGGACATACTCCAACGGTAAAGTGCAAGCAGCTCGTGGTGCATGCGTTTCGCGTGGGTTTCTATGTTCGTGGAGATGCTATTCCAAGCTCATACTCAACTCTGATACACTTGAATTGTGTGACAAGTAATTTGAGGAAAGAGGAACCTATATCAGCGACAAAGTTGACAAATTTCTTAAGAACCATCAGAAGAATAATGGGGTCAAGGTGGAGACGCTTACACTTGGACTTTACCCTTGCACGACAGTCAAAGCCTCCTACCTGGACAGGTGGCTTCAAATTGCCGTCAAGTATGGGATTCAAGAACTTAGCTTGACTATGAATATTTTCATCAAGAAAATCTACAACTTCCCATGTTCGGTTTTGTCCGACGAGGCAGTTGCCAATTCAATTCAGTCTATGCACCTCACCAGTTGCGTTTTTGATCCCATATCAACACTTGGCCTGTTGAGAAGATTGAAAAAATTACATCTTCGTCTTGTCGATATTAATGAGGAAGGATTATGGCACTCGCTCTCCAAATCCGCCTCCTTGGAGTGACTGGAAATCACCTTATGCAGTGGGATAAGTTGCTTGAGAATAACTTGTACGCTGCAACAGCTCAACTTCCTTGGTGTTGAAGAATGCAAGAGGCTACAGATAGTAGAGATTGATGCTCCAAGCCTCAACTCCTTTCATTTATATTTTGAGGCAAAAAAGTTAAGCATTTGGGCCTGTGCAAAAAAAAAAAAAATGAAGACCGAATTTCATCGCAATTTTTTTTTCACTGACAAAATATTGCTACTCCGTTTCTCATGAAATTTGTCAAACATGCTTTGCGACACTAACGAGAACATCTACAAAAAAATTCAGATTTTTTTTTATATTTTTTGATTTTACTATTCATCCAAGAGCATATGCTCCCCAGAGCCAAAGAGCACAAAATTTCATTTTTTGCTCCCAGGAGCACATGCTCCCGGGCCCAAAAATAATTTAAGCTCTCTTATGTGCCAAACCTTGAGCACTCATCCTTGGAATAAAAAATTTAAGCCCTTCCTACTTACCATTCGATGTCTTTGAGAATAGCAATCAATACAAGGAGCAGGCACCATAAAAGCTCACCATAGTTAAGGTCACTTGGTTACCTCTGTATTCCTCTAACATGAACCGTGTGGAGATTATGTTGAACACACTACATATTTGGCCAATATAATTTGTACCTTTAACAGGTGCTTTACTTGTGTTCTAAACTTCCAATGAATGGGTGGATGGGAGGATGGCTTTCGACATAGCTCACTGCACGGATTTACAATAGCGATATTAGAATAGAACTAAGAATTAAGAAGAAACAATCTTCACCCTCTGCGTCCCTAGAAAAGTCAGCCTGAGCCGGCAGCAATGCACGGGGAAATGAAGATAGGCGGAGCCATGGAGGACGCGGTAGAGCGAGGTGGGGCGCTCGCCCTACCTTGATTTCTCATAAAACTTTTACTAGGTATACATATACATTGATCTGATTTGCTCAGATCACTAATAATAATCGTCAAAAGTTTTGTTGGGCTGTGATTTAACGTGGACACCTTATCGGGCCGTAACCAACCTCACCAGCCCACAGGCGCACGCACAGACTAGGTGCACGCCAAGGCGCAGTGGAGTAGCAACAACAACTTGTCATGGAGGCAACATCAGCTAAATCCGGGAGGAATGATGAACGTCTGAACCGTCCAAAGTTTTAGTTGGTAAGAAATACTATCAATGAACATTATTTGTTCCATTTGTGTAGGTTGGCATCATGTCATCGACTACAGAGCTCCAGTACCTTGAATTCAACAGCCGGGGGAACTCTCATGTTGATGTACATATCCGCAACCTCCACAACTTTGTGGCATTCAGGGATATCTGTCTTGCACATTGGTGAGCATCGACTATTCTTCATTGAGGCGGGGCATATGCCAGCGGTACCAAACCTCATTTCTCAGAGATAGGTTGTGTCCAACGTCAGGTACTCGAGCAAAGGTGCGCTCTCGAGAATGTGGATCATGAGGTGGATCAAGCTCTTGGATACACAAAACCCTGTGATAGTCACATGCCTGAGGCGGTCATAGCAGCGCTCTAGCCTCTGCCTCAAAACACTCGTCATCGTCATCTCCAACAACGACGTCGGTCTTAAGAAAGTCAAACTTCTCTAAGTTTGACCAAGTTCACAACACCAAATAATTATCATGACGATTTTTCAATCTAATATATTTTCAGTATTGTATATGTTGATATAGTTTACTACAAACTTGGTCATACATAGTGACGTAGAAACATCTTTTTATCGGAACACGCAAGCTATGCGTTGTCATTTCATTAAGATGGGAGAAAGGGTTCAATTACAGAGTCCGATGGGCAAAACCCCCTAGCAAGATCAGCCAAAGGAAGAAACAACAGAAACAAACCAAACCGAGACGTTTGACTTTTGAAAAAACTAAAACACCCCCGCAAAAAGAAAAGAAAAAAAATAAAACATCATATGTTTTTCTTTGAACATAATACATCATATGTTTTAGAACAGAGGGAGTAGCTAGTAGATGGAGCCTACAAACAAAACAAAATATATATGTGATATTCGGGATAATATATATCTTATCAAAAGCGCACGTACTTTGCATTAAGACCTGCTATGGACGAATACAGTGCATGAATGGGGAAAAGTATAGTGGCGAATTTAGATGTGCACATGAACCAGAGATTTCTTGTGGAAACATATCGAGCGTAATTAAGTACACGTGGATTCAACACGAAATTCTTACCCTGCATGCATCGATGTAGTCATCCTGTGCTAGAAGTTGAGATAGACATCGCATGCATGTATATTCTTTGTGAACTGTAGCATGTATTGTTTGAGATAGACACAAAATTCCTACCCTAGATTCATCATGTATTCTTTGTGACTGTAGCATGCATGCACTATTTGGGCACTCTAGCTTACTGTTGGCCTGGGGCTTGCCCGGGGCGTTGCTCCATCCTGGCGCCGCCGCTGCCTGCAGTTGCAGGAGTAGGGCTTGCCGTGGATAGGGTCAGCGACGGCAGCCAGGGGGAAGCACCTGCCACGATTTAGGTTTTTACGGTCGAAACGGCGGCCGCGGTTCCCGTTTCAGCTCCAACCCTCCGATTTGTTAAGAGTTAGCTGATCTAATTAACCTTGTTAAACTCTATCCCGTCAAAGTCGTTGTAGTATAGTGGTAAGTATTCCCGCCTGTCACGCGGGTGACCCGGGTTCGATCTCCGGCAACGGCGTTCCATTTCTTTTTTTTACTTCTAGGCAAAGGCGAAAGTTTAGGAGAAAACGATGGCAGCAGCAAACCAACGTAGTTTTTGTTCGCCAACGGCGATTTTCTCATTTCTTTTTGCACTTCGTACCTTCTTCAGAATTCACACAGATGCACGAAAAATACAGCGATTCTTCATATACCTAAGCCAAATGTTTTTCCAATGCTACTTGTTTAGGTACTTCCGCTAACAATTCGTCAATAGGCCATGGATATGCAGCCTCTTGGCACAATCAATTACGTGCACACACATATTCAGTTACGACATGCCACTGGTCAAATGCGCTTTCTTGCCGTAACCACACTCCCAAGCTTAGATGCACTTGCTATTACCGAAGTAACTGTGCTTTCTTGCTGTAACCAAATCCATGTTCCAGAGCTTACAACTGTTCAATATGTTAGCTTGGTAATGCAACGTGATCTACAGATTGTGATGAAATACAGTAATAAAATCAGAAACTTATTCTCAGTAGGACAGATCATTCTATCATTCGACCTCCAATTAATTCTAATTTGGACAACCACGAGTTGACAATTCACATAATTCTGATCTGCACCACGCTTCATTTTAGGATCTGCTCCTGTGCACCGCCAGTATGAATAAAAAATGTTGGAAAGAAACGGCCATAGGTGCTCCCTGCCCGTGTCAAACCCTGGTGATGCTCGTTACCTAGAGAGCTAACTGTAAGAGGGCATGCAAGAGTCAATGACCTATATAGGTTCAGCAGCCAACTCGGGTCGCCTGCCTGGCTGCTTGCTTGCTTGAAAACGGCAAGGAAAACTATGCAAAAAAAGAGAAAAGTAAAAGAAGCGGTGCAAATCGGAATTGTAGGCCCGCAATGTAGTGCAAAGTGGTCAAACTCTAAAACATGTGCACATGTGTCAACTTGTGACAAGCAGGTAGTCTAGACTGGAATTAACTCCTTTTCTTTCATTTAGCTTTATAGGTTTCATGTGAAACATCGACCAGATGTCCGGAACCATTCAACATAAATTACAATACGAAAATATTGGTCAACAAAGAGATAGATAGTGAACAAATTTTGAATATTGGTCAACCATTCAATATTGGTCAACCATTCAACTGGAAGATTGATTACAATTTTTGAATGCTAGATAGTGAACAAAAAAAAAACTGCAAGTTGCAATTTTGGACAACAAAGAGAGGACGATTCTTCAGAAAATGGATTTAGCTGGCTGCCAATCGCTTACGCAGCCTAATAACGAATTTAAGATAAGAAAATATTGGTCATGGACTGGTTATTAACCAAAGCAACACATAAAAAACCACAATAGTGTGCATGGATCATGATGGTCACTGGTGAACTGGTGCGGGACTTCATATTACATAACCGTCTCAACTTTGCACATCAATCGTTCAAAAGAAATAGAAGAAAATTAATTACGTTGACTAGGATCAAGTGACTTGACAACTTGCACTGCTTAAATAAACTATACTAGCTGAGGGTCATGCAGTGCTTAGCCCGACAACATTGGTGGCGGGGGTCGGGAAAGGTTTGAAAGGTCAACCCAAGAAGAAGGAGGGGAAGAGACCGCCGAAGAGAGGCTCTGCTGCCGCCAAAGCTTCTAAAAGCCAGTCGGCTATGCCGACCGATTTTGCAGACCGTGTACCGGTCAAAGGTGCGGCAATGGTCCATGTCGCGGGCGAGCAGATCCTACAGCCGAAACTGTTAGAGCGCATATCAGGGGATCTCAGGAAACTGCACGACCATGTGTTGTCGACAGAGAAAAGCCTTCTCGCCTCGAATGCTCCAGGATACCCGCTTTATGCGGTTCGTGTGCCTAAGGCCAGGTGCTACGTCGACAGACTCCCCGTGGAGGTGTACTTCCTGTGGTTTGATCACATCTTTGAGATTGTGTCTCACGAGGTGGCTCAGTTTTACGATGGTCCGTCTTTTTGCTCTACATATGAAGTTATGAACTTCGTCATCAGGAGAGAACAAATCTCGCAAATCTTGGTGGTGGATACATACTTCATGCATGAGTCCTTCTTGAGTCTCGGTGACTTTAAACATCAAGCTGCTAGGGTGTAGATCGGAAACTTCATGATAATGAATAAGGAAAAGGAAACAGTTCTCCTTCCTTATCATCCAATGTAAGTCATTGCTTGACAGCCCTTTCGTACGTTTCAATCATTCCTTCGCTCATATGAAGGCTAATTTGAGGTGTATATCTTTCACAGCAACGGGCGCACCGTCCATATTGTTCTTTTCCCCCGAGTCTCCCACGTTGTGTATTTTGACTCGTCCAGAAACTTCCAGAAGAAGAACTACACCCACATAATGAATATTGTGGATGCTGCTCTCCACAGCTTCAGCATGAAGGGAGGCCACATCGAGATCAGGAAACAAAGGAAGTGTGCGCTGGGTTTATCGCATAAAACTACCTTCTGTCGCGTCCATCAACAGACAACAAGCAAGAATTATGGATTCTACATCCTCCATCTCATGATGGATTTTAGAAGGGATTGCCAACAACTTCGCATGACAACCAGAAACGATGATCATATCTGCAAATGGGCCGAATTCTTAGGAGTCGAACCGGATTATAAACTCGGAGATGACTTTTTTCGTATCCAGAAGGACACTACAACGATCATCATGAAAGAAGTCATTGAAGAGAACGGGATGTTCCATCACGGCCCTATATCGCGAGATGACGTCCGAGCTCGCATAGGCCTACAACGTTTGGACCTGACGCCGTTCACGAAGCTAGGGTGCATCCTCCCGGATATGGATGGATCAAACTTCCAGTGATTGACGATGTCGATGATGACGTGTCAGTTGAATATGTACTTTCTGTAGCGATGAAACTTTGTGATGTAAACGGTCCTGATGAACTTGCGTAATGCTAGTTAGTTAGTTTTGGGTACGATGAACGTGCGTACATCTAGTAAATTAGTTGGGTACAATGAACCTGCGTAGATTATATTTACTATATGTTGCATTTATTTACTAACTCTTTCTCTTTGTGTTGCTCAAGTATATTATGTTGCATATTATTGTTGAATTCGCTTGATGAAGATGCATCTTTAACAGGCACATAGGTCCTTGATGGCGAAGAAGTGCTATGTCGTGTATATAGGGAGGGTTGCGAAAGTGTATGACGAGTGGCTAGAGTGTCAGGCCCAAGTGTCAGGGTTCTCAGGCGGCAGCCAGAAAGGGTTCGATAGCAGATAAGAAGCGGAAGCTAGTTACTTGAGGTTCACGCTAGCACGAGAAAGAAATCAGAACCGGCGTCTCATGTACTGCATAATTCCGCTCTTGCTCATAGTGATAGCTATTCTCTTCTATATCATTGTTTAGATGGATGACGATGTAGTTGCATGTATTCGAGATAGTCATAACTTGTATCGCTATTTTGAGATGATGACAAGAGACATCATTTGTGTCGTAATGATTATGATGATGACATAATTTGATGAGACTATTTGTATGTGTATGATATGATTAGATTTATATGTGTATGATATGATGAGACAATAGTGTGTATGATATGAGATAGACTGTTGTATAAAACCTGTACAAATACAGAGTAAATGCGCTACAGAAAAAAAAATAACAGTAGCGCGGGGTATGTGTGTAGCAGTAGCACGTTATAAATAGGGGCGCTACAGCTTTTAGCAGTAGTGTAGTATTCTAAAACGCGCTACATATGGATAGCAGTAGCGAGGGGCATCCGTGCTACTGCTAAAAGTTAGCTGTAGTGTTGTACCAGTAGCGCGAGTTCCCACGCTACTGTTAGGCGTTTAACCAGCGCTAGTGTTAGGGTTTTCCCTAGTAGTGTTCTTGTAAACATTCGTATGTTCTAGAATATTATATTGTCATGCATAATCATAAAGTAGAAACCACAATCAGGATATTTCTCAGACCATAAACTTCAGATATCGCATAGACACAAACTATGTTACAAATCATCCACCGAAGCTTATGATTTTTGTTTTCTTATTTTCCCACATTTAAAAAGATTGGTTCTAAATATATATGTTTAAGGTCCAATGTATACCAATATGGTCCAAATTACCACATTGCATGCACATTTCTCAACAATAGACATTACAATTGTAGCACAAAGAACTATATTATTTGTTTAAAAATATTATTAGCTGCTTATATTAATGAAAAGTTACTTATAAGATAATACAATCTAGGATTTTTATATGTATATGCGCTATAAATAAGTATATAAGTTTAGTATAAATATTTGCACCATATTTGTCATCCACTAAATAATCAGGAACTAAGGGCGATTGATATGGATCTATCAGACAAGGAGAAAGGGGCAATGATTTATCCGTGCATACCTTGCCGACGAAGGCGGAGGATCCGCCAAGCTCGAAGACGGCGCATGCGACGTTGGCGGGCGCCTTCACGAAGCCCGCAGACTCGGCAAGCGAGACACCGGGCACGTCGGACACGATGTCAATCAGAATTTCGCCGAAGGAGACGATGAGCCCGGGCGCCGCAGCGCTGGCCACGAGAGCAACAACATCACCGAGAGATGACATTTGAACTTGGCTAAACAAATGAGAATGAGAGCGCTAGCGAAGGAATCAATTCAGCTCGGGAGTAAAGGTGTTGTTGGGTCGGTTTGGGAGTCGAAAGGGGTTGGGCTTATAAAGGGTTGCAGGTGGATTAGCTTGGCCGAAGGGTCCAATTATGTTCTTGATAAGAGTTACTTCGGTTGCTATCAATCTAATCCTACTCCAGTTACCATAAAAAAAGTTTAGGTTGGGACAATTTTCCTTTGCGAATAATGTTTTGGATAATCATCAGAAATTGTTCAGTTCATGAATGATTTACCTTGAGAATACACTTTTTTTCTCATAAAGCGAATAATATAGCATGAAGCGGATACAAAACATGATGCTCATGGATTAACTCCAACTGTCTGACAAACGGAAAGGATAAAAACCGACATATCAGGGGCCGGATGAGGATCAATTAGTAGAGAGAGATTATTTACGTGAGAATCAATTAGAGGTAGAGAAGTGCCTAACCGCCAACCTGTCTCAATGGCATCTCCATGAGGCACGCGGGTCAGCTCTTGAGCAGTGGCCGGCGGCATGTTGAGAGCATCTCCAGCCGTTCGCCCCCCCAGGGGCATGAAATAGCACCGTCTGGGGGCGCGTCGGCGGAAAAATTGTCGTGGGGGCAGTCGAGTTCCCAGCTGCCCCTTCAAGGTCGCCTCTAGGCGCCGATTTTGGCCCTCTTTTCAGCTCATTTTCAGCGCAAATTGGTCCACTATCAGCACAAATTGATCAATTTTGGCCCATATTCTCTATGCTTGGCACAAATTCAACATAGGCTATTTTTTATCACATAGTTCATCACAGAAAATCAATACAAATCAAATAGTTTAAAAAATCAATACAAATCAAATAGTTCAACAAATGAATACAAATACATAGTTCAATAAATCAAAACTCATATTTCATCACACGTTGAGTTAGGCATTGCCCTTGAGCCTTCATAGGTGCTCCACCAGATCCCCGCTGCAGTTGTTGATGCACCTGTGGATCTTGGATCTCCTAACGCATATTGAGGAAGGCACTCCAGGTTGCCGGTAGCTGGTGATCAACTTGGGCAAGAGGACCCTACCTGTAATATGGTTCAGTGTCAAACACTGGCTCTTCCTGCTCGCTCTCAATAATCATGTTGTGCAAGATGACACAGCAAGTCATGACCTCCCACATTTGATCTTTCGACCAGGTATAAGCGGGGTACCGGACAACAACAAATCGAGATTGGAGCACACCAAATGCCTTCTCGACATCCTTCCTGCAAGCCTCCTGACACTTGGCAAAGTGGGAGTTCTTGCCTCCTGGCACAGGGTTTGAGATAGTCTTCACAAATGTAGACCATCTCAGATAGATGCCATCTTCTAGGTAGTATCCCTTGTTGTCGTGCCGCCCATTGACCTCGAAGTTCACCGAAGGAGAATGACCTTCAACAAGATTGGCAAAGAGAGGGGAGCACTGCAGTACGTTGATGTCATTGTGAGTCCCTGGCATAGCAAAGAAGGAGTGCCAAATCCAGAGGTCGTGTGTGGCCACTGATGAAGCCACGTACCTAGGGTAGGGTCATGGACCTGTCCAAGGTACCCTCCCCAAGGACATCTCTAGAAGAAACCACTTGTTAGTCGACCTAGAAGTATTCCAGTCGACGGACAAGACACTCGACTATGAGATCTAAAGTCACTCGACCGCCAGGAGATCTAAAGTTAGTCTGCACACAAAAGGTCGGTCATTAAGTAGCTTTTATGGTCATCATAGCACTTTATGTGGGGCGTTACCAGTAGCCCCCGACCTTAATGTACTTTAAACCCTACATAACTGAGGGCCGGAGGGGTCTGGCAAACCCTACATAGCGACTTATTGGAGAAGTTGCAATTGTTCCGATCTCCTTCATCATGGTTTCAGGCGGAGTTTTGGTTGAGGGCCACGAGATCCGTCTCGGCGCGCTCACGTTCATCGTCGACGACTCCGCTTGGCTTCAGGAGGCTCCACTCGACATCGACGCTCTCCCCGTCCGCGGGGCGACACACTTTCGTGCGTGCGTCCGCGGCGTCCTCCTGCGGCAACCGTCGACCCAGTATCGGTCGACCCCTGTGTCGTCCTTCCTTCCTGTCTCCTACCGGCGCAAGCGCTCCGGTCGGTCGAGGCTTCAACGGTGGGTGAGGCACGCGGTGGCTCGCTAGTCGGCCACTCCCCAAGTCACGGAATCGAGCCCGACGAATCTCTCTACGGCCTGTTCGACCTGTCAACTGGCTCCGTAGAGACTGCATCCGAGTGCGACAGTAGTGATCCAGCGGCGGAGGTCCTGATGGTCAATGGACCATGCAGTCCTCCCGGTTTTCCCTGCATCGACGGAGTCGATGGCGGAGGCGATCCGGCGCACGCCCACGAAGAATATCAGCCCGAGCCCCTCACATCGCTACAAAGGGAAGAACTTCACCGCCGGAACATGGATGCGCTGCATACTCCTATAGTTGGAGAAACCCCCGAGGATCGTGCCTTAGAGGACACGCGTTTGGCCAACTTGGCTGAGCGTACTCGACTGGAGAACCTCCAGCGAGCACTCGACGAGCATGTGCGGCAACAGGTTCCAGACTCCAGTCGATGTAACCTCTTTCCACCACCGACTCAGGTATATCAAACTCCGATTCAGAATCTAGCAGCTGCAGCCCGTATAGCAGAGTCGATTCAGCCTTCCCAATCAGAGGCTGGCAGAGGCTTGCTACAGATCGGAGATTTACTCCGGGCAGCAGGAGATCAAAATTCAGCTGTATCACAGTCGCGGAATAGGATTCATAGCAGATCCGTCGCTGCGAATACAGTCCAGTCGGCCCATAGCCCAAGATGGCCCCCGAGGCATGAGGGGCGTGTAGGCCAGCGTGATCAGTATGATGACCGATTCGATCATGATGATCGACGTCGAGTGCCCACTCCTCCCCCAAGGGGTGGGTCGTACGCGCCTCGACAGCAGGATGACAGACGCCATCACACTGTTGGGCGAAGGATTCCAGTCGACCCCAGGGAACCAGGCTTTGATGCAAGATCCATTGTCGTTCAAGGTTTGGTCGACAGGAACAGAGCTCACCGAGAAGGCCATGACAGAGATGTGTCCACCAGCAGCAGAGTACACATCTCAGGACCAGAGTGTTTTAGCAGAGCCATCAGGGCCGCAGTGATTCCTCCCAACTTCAGGTTGGCGACTGGAGTCAGTAAGTTCACTGGTGAGTCCAAGCCTGATACTTGGCTTGAGGACTACCGAGTGGCTGTTCAGATTGGCGGCGGCAACGATGAAGTGGCCATGAAACATCTGCCTCTTATGTTGGAGGGCTCGGCCAGAGCATGGTTGAATCAGTTAGCACCCAGCAGCATTTACACTTGGGAAGATCTTGCCCGAGTGTTTGTCAGGACATTTGAAGGAACTTGCAAGCGGCCAGCAGGGTTGACAGAGCTGCAGTCGTGTGTGCAAAAGTCGAATGAAACACTAAGAGATTACATCCAGAGATGGATCAGATTGCATCACGCAGTAGAGAATGTATCTGATCACTAGGCAGTCTGTGCCTTCAAGGAAGGCATTAAGAACAGAGAGCTGAGTCTGAAATTCGGTTGAACCGGTGACATGACTCCGAGTCGAATGATGGAGATTGCCACCAAGTATGCTAATGGTGAAGAAGAGGATCGGCTCCGGAGTGGCAAGTACAAGTCAGCTGCCCATGAAACTGGGGGAGGGAACTCCAGTCGAAAGCAGAAGCGGAAAGCCGAGCCAGCTCCTCCTGGAGAAGCCTTGGCCGTAACTCAAGGAAAATTTAAAGGGAACCCCAAAGGGTCTTGGAACCCTAAGAAGGTGAAGGACAAGGAAGGGAATGATGTAATGGATTTGACGTGCCACATCCACACGAAGAAAGATGAGGAGGGTAAATTCATTTATCCAAAACATAGCACTCGACACTATCGACTCTTGATCCAACAATTCCAGGGAAAACAGTCCAAGGATAAGGAAAAGGAGTCGGACAAAGTTGAAGACAAAGAAGATAGTGATGATGGATATCCCCAGGTCAATTCCACCCTGATGATTTTTGCTGATGTTGAAAGCAAAAGTCGATTGAAAGTTATCAACCGTAAGGTGAATATGGTTGCTCCGGTGACACCCAGTTATCTGAAATGGTCTCAGACTGCCATCACATTCGACCAGTCCGATCACCCGACACACATAGCCACCCCTGGGAGGCAAGCTTTGGTGGTCGACCCAGTCGTCGAAGGCACTCGACTGACTAAAGTTCTGATGGATGGTGGCAGCGGCCTGAATATTTTGTATGCAGAGACGTTGAAAGGGATGGGCATTCCGATGTCCAGACTCAGTACCAACAACATGAGTTTCCATGGAGTCATTCCTGGGAAGAAGGCTGAGTCACTCGGCCAAATTGCTCTTGATGTGGTTTTCAGTGATTCCAAGAATTACCGCAAAGAGAAGTTGACGTTTGAAGTTGTGGATTTCCAGAGTGCTTATCACGCTATTTTGGGCAGGCCAGCTTATGCACGTTTCATGGCTCGACCATGTTATGTGTACCTCAAATTGAGAATGCCTGGTCCCAAAGGTGTGATCACCATTACTGGCAATCGGAAGAAGGCAGAAGAGTGCTTCCGGAAGTGCTCAAAGATCGCCGATGCTCAGATGGAAGTGGTGGAGCTGCAGGAATACCAGAAAATTGCAGATGCGAGTGACTTGTTGCGAGCCAAGAAGCCTTCTACGGAATCAGCGTTTCAGTCGTCCAGTGAGATCAAGCCGATTCACATTCACCCGACCGACCCCAGTGCTGCTCCAACCCATATTTCTACAACACTCGACTCCAAATAGGAAGAAGCGCTCATCCAGTTCCTCTGTGAGAACTAGGACATCTTCGCATGGAAGCCTTCAGACATGCCAAGTGTTCCCAGGGGACTGGCTGAGCATCGTTTATGAGTCGACTCAAAAGTGAAACCTGTTAAGGAGCATCTTCGACGGTCCACCGTCCAGAAGAGAAAGGCCATTGGCGAAGAGGTGGCTCGACTCTTAGCAGCGGAGTTTATCCGAGAGATTTACCACTCCGAGTGGCTCGCCAATGTTGTCATGGTCCCCAAAAAGGACAAGTCACTTCGCATGTGCATTGATTTCAAACATATCAATCGGGCCTGCCCGAAAGATCATTTTCCTCTCCCCCGCATCGACCAAATAGTCGACTCAACTGCGGGATGTGAGCGCCTGTCTTTTTTAGACGCCTATTCCGGTTACCATTAGATCCGTCTGTATGGACCCGACGAGATCAAAACTGCTTTCATCACTCCATTCGGATGCTTCTGTTATGTCACCATGCCATTCGGCCTCAAGAATGCCGGAGCCACATTCATGAGCATGATCCAGAAGTGTTTACTCACTCAAATCAGTCGAAATGTGGAAACATACATGGATGATATTATGGTCAAATCACGGAAGGATTCTGACCTATTGACTGACCTTGCTGAAACATTTGCCAACCTCAGGAGGTATGATATCAAGCTTAATCCATCAAAGTGCACATTCGGAGTTCCTGGCGGAAAGTTACTCGGCTTTCTCATTTCCAAACAAGGAATCGACGCCAATCTAGAAAAAGTTGGTACTATACTCCGAATGAAACGCCATGTGCGTGTGCACGATGTCCAGAAGTTTACTAGATGCTTGGCCACTTTAAGTCGATTCATCTCTCGTCTCGATGAAAAGGCATTGCCTCTTTACCGACTGATGAAGAAGTCAAACAAGTTCGAGTGGACTCTCGAAGCTGATGCAGCGTTTGTAGAGCTAAAAGCTCTACTCTCCACCCAGCCAGTGCTTGCTGCCCCAATCAGCAAAGAGCCTTTGCTGCTTTACATTGCAGCCACAGGACAAGTCGTCAGTACAGTACTTACGATCGAGCGGGAAGAAGAAGGAAAAGCCTTCAAAGTTCAGCGCCCAGTATATTACCTTTCTGAAGTGTTGACCCCATCAAAGCAAAGATACCCTCATTATCAGAAGCTTGTATATGGGATTTATATGACCACGAAGAAGGTTGCTCATTACTTCTCTGACAATTCCATTACAGACATCAGCGACGCCCCATTGTCAGATATTTTGCACAATAGAGATGCAACTGGTCGAGTGGCCAAATGGGCGATTGAACTCCTTCCCCTTAATATCAAGTTTGAGGCAAAGAAAGCCATTGAGTCCCAAGCAGTAGCAGATTTCATCGCCGAGTGGATTGAACAGCACCTACCGACTCAAGTTCACTCAGAGCACTGGACCATGTTCTTTGATGGTTCTAAGATGCTGAATGGTTCCGGTGCTGGGGTAGTGTTGGTTTCCCCCCGAGGAGATAAGCTTAGATATGTGCTCCAGATCCACTTTGATTCCTCCAACAATGAAGCAGAATACGAAGCACTTTTGTATGGGTTGCGTATGGCCATTTCACTCGGCGTCCGTCGCCTCATGGTCTATGGCGACTCAGATTTGGTGGTCAATCAGGTGATGAAGGAGTGGGACGTCAGAAGTCCAGCCATGACTGGTTACTGCAATGCGGTGAGAAAGCTAGAGAAGAAATTTGAGGGGTTAGAGCTCCATCATATACCCTGACTGAAAAATCAAGAAGCTAATGATTTCGCAAAAATAGGTTGTAAAAGAGAATCCATTCCCAGTAATGTGTTTTTGGAGCACATCCATACACCATCAGTTCAAGAGGATCCTTTCACCGAAGAAGCTCCACAGCAAAAAAGTGCCACAGATCCGACTGAAGTTGAAGTCTCAGCTGTGGTCGACCTGATCATGGAAGTATCGGTCATCACTCCCGACTGGACAGAGCCATACATCGCGTATATCCTAAGGAAAGAGCTCCGAGAGAATGAAGAAGAGGCTCGACAGATCATCCGTCGATCCAAAGCCTTTACCGTGATAAAGGGACAGTTGTATAGAGAAAGCGTGACTGGAGTCGGTCAGAAATGTATAACACCAGAAGAAGGTCGGATAATCCTTGACGATATCCACTTGGGGACCTGTGTTCATCATGCGTCCTCTCGGACCATTGTGGCTAAAGCATACCGAGCGGGATTTTACTGGCCAAGAGCAAATGAAATGGAAAAGGAAATAGTCGACAAGTGTGAAGGATGTCAGTTCTATTCCAATCTGTCGCACAAACCCGCCTCAGCCTTGAAGACCATTCCACTTGTCTGGCCCTTCGCTGTTTGGGGGTTAGATATGGTTGTGTTGGGTAACGTTGCAGAAAACAAAAAAAATTTCTACTCGTTTCACCAAGATCATCTAGGAGTTCATCTAGCAACGAGTCATTGGATGCATCTACGTACCTTGTAGATCGCGAGCGGAAGCGTTCAAAGAACGGGGATGATGTAGTCGAACACGACGTGATTCGAATCACCGGAGATCCTAGCACCGAACGGACGGCACCTCCGCGTTCAACACACGTACGGAACAGCCACGTCTCCTCCTTCTTGATCCAGCAAGGGAGGGAGGAGAGGTTGAGGGAGATGGCACCAGCAGCAGCACGACGGCGTGGTGTTGATGGAGCTGCAGTACTCCGGCAGAGCTTCGCTAAGCAATAAGGAGATGGAGGAGGTGTTGGGGAGGAAGAAGGAGGCAACCAAAGGCCAAGGACTCAAGGTATGAAGTCCCTCCTCTCCCCCACTATATATAGGGGTGCCAAGGGGGGGTGGCCGGCCCTAGGAGATCCAATCTCCTAGGGGGTGCGGCGGCCAAGGGGGGTTTCCCTCCCCCCCAAGGCACCTAGGAGGTGCCTTACCCTCCTAGGACTCTTGCCCCCTTGAACCCTAGGCGCATGGGCCTATGTGGGGCTGGTGCCCTTGGCCCAAGCAGGCCAAGGCGCACCCCCTACAGCCCATGTGGCCCCCGGGGATGGGTGGCCCCACCCGGTGGGCCCCCGGGACCCCTCCGGTGGTCCCGGTACAATACCGATAACCCCGAAACTTGTCCCGATGCCCGAAACAGGACTTTCCATATATAAATCTTTACCTCCGGACCATTCCGGAACTCCTCGTGACGTCCGGGATCTCATCCGGGACTCCGAACAACATTCGGGTTACTGCATATACATATCCCTACAACCCTAGCATAACTGAACCTTAAGTGTGTAGACCCTACGGGTTCGGGAGACATGTAGACATGACCGAGATCGCTCTCCGGTCAATAACCAACAGCGGGATCTGGATACCCATGTTGGCTCCCACATGCTCCACGATGATCTCATCGGATGAACCACGATGTCGAGGATTTAATCAACCCCGTATGCAATTCCCTTTGTCAATCGATATGTTACTTGCCCGAGATTCGATCGTCGGTATCCCAATACCTCGTTCAATCTTGTTACCGGCAAGTCACTTTACTCGTACCGTAATGCATGATCCCGTGACCAAACACTTGGTCACTTTGAGCTCATTATGATGATGCATTACTTGAGTGGGCCCAGTGATATCTCTCCGTCATACGGAGTGACAAATCCCAGTCTCGATCCATATAAAACAATAGATACTTTCGGAGATACCTGTAGTGCACCTTTATAGTCACCCAGTTACGTTGTGACGTTTGATACACCCAAAGCACTCCTACGGTATCCAGGAGTTATACGATCTCATGGTCGAAGGAAGAGATACTTTGACATTGCAAAAACTCTAGCAAACGAACTATACGATCTTGTGCTATGTTTAGGATTGGGTCTTGTCCATCACATCATTATCCTAATGATGTGATCCCGTTATCAATGACATCTAATGTCCATAGCCAGGAAACCATGACTATCTATTGATCAACGAGCTAGTCAACTAGAGGCTTACTAGGGACATGTTGGTGTCTGTTATTCACACATGTATTACGATTTCCGGATAACACAATTATAGCATGAATAAAGACAATTATCATGAACAAAGAAATATAATAATAATGCTTTTATTATTGCCTCTAGGGCATATTTCCAACAGTCTCCCACTTGCACTAGAGTCAATAATCTAGTTACATTGTGATGAATCGAACACCCATGGAATTCTGGTGTTGATCATGTTTTGCTCTTGGGAGAGGTTTAGTCAACGGATCTGCTACATTCAGGTCCGTATGTACTTTACAAATCTCTATGTCTCCATCTTGAACATTTTCACGGATGGAGTTGAAGCGACGCTTGATGTGCCTTGTCTTCTTGTGAAACCTGGGCTCCTTGGCAAGTGCAATAGCTCCAGTGTTGTCACAGAAGAGCTTGATCGGCCCCGACGCATTGGGTATGACTCCTAGGTCGGTGATGAACTCCTTCACCCATATTGCTTCATGTGCTGCCTCCGAGGCTGCCATGTACTCCGCTTCACATGTAGATCCCGCCACGACGCTCTGCTTGCAACTGCACCAGCTTACTGCCCCACCATTCAAAATATACACGTATCCGGTTTGTGACTTAGAGTCATCCAGATCTGTGTCGAAGCTAGCGTCGACGTAACCTTTTACGACGAGCTCTTCGTCACCTCCATAAACGAGAAACATTTCCTTAGTCCTTTTCAGGTACTTCAGGATATTCTTGACCGCTGTCCAGTGTTCCTTGCCGGGATTACTTTGGTACCTTCCTACCAAACTTACGGCAAGGTTTACATCAGGTCTGGTACACAGCATGGCATACATAATAGAACCTATGGCTGAGGCATAGGGGATGACACTCATCTCTTCTATCTCTGCTGCCGTGGTCGGACATTGAGCTGAGCTCAATTTCACACCTTGCAAAACAGGCAAGAACCCTTTCTTGGACTGATCCATTTTGAACTTCTTCAAAATCTTATCAAGATATGTGCTTTGTGAAAGACCTATGAGGCGTCTTGATCTATCCCTATAGATCTTGATGCCTAATATATAAGCAGCTTCTCCAAGGTCCTTCATTGAAAAACTCTTATTCAAGTAGGCCTTAATGCTGTCCAAAAGTTCTATATCATTTCCCATCAAAAGTATGTCATCTACATATAGTATGAGAAATGCTATAGAGCTCCCACTCACTTTCTTGTAAACACAGGCTTCTCCATAAGTCTGTGTAAACCCAAACGCTTTGATCATCTCATCAAAACGAATGTTCCAACTCCGAGATGCTTGCACCAGCCCATAAATCGAGCGTTGGAGCTTGCACACCTTGTCAGCATTTTTAGGATCGACAAAACCTTCCGGCTGCATCATATACAATTCTTCCTTAAGGAAACCATTAAGGAATGCCGTTTTGACGTCCATTTGCCAAATTTCATAATCATAAAATGCGGCAATTGCTAACATGATTCGGACGGACTTCAGCTTCGCTACCGGTGAGAAAGTCTCATCATAGTCAATCCCTTGAACTTGTCGATAACCCTTAGCGACAAGCCGAGCTTTATAGATGGTCACATTACCATCCGCGTCTGTCTTCTTCTTAAAGATCCATTTATTTTCTATGGCTCGCCGTTCTACGGGCAAGTCAGTCAAAGTCCATACTTCGTTTTCATACATGGATCCTATCTCGGATTTCATGGCTTCTAGCCATTTGTCGGAATCCGGACCCGCCATCGCTTCTTCATAGTTCGAAGGTTCACCGTTGTCTAACAACATGATTTCCAAGACAGGGTTGCCGTACCACTCTGGTGCGGAACGTGTCCTCGTGGACCTTCGAATTTCAGTAGGAGCTTGATCAGAAGTATCTTGATCATTATCATTAACTTCCTCTCTAGTCGGTGCAGGCACCTCAGGAACATTTTCTTGAGTTGCGCCATTTTCCGGTTCAAGAGGTAATACTTCATCAAGCTCTACTTTCCTCCCACTTACTTCTTTCGAGAGAAACTCTTTCTCCAGAAAGGACCCATTCTTGGCAACAAAGATCTTGCCTTCGGATCTGAGGTAGAAGATATACCCAACAGTTTCTTTAGGGTATCCTATGAAGACGCATTTTTCCGATTTGGGTTCGAGCTTTTCAGGTTGAAGTTTCCTGACATAAGCATCGCATCCCCAAACTTTTAGAAATGACAGCTTAGGTTTCTTCCCAAACCATAATTCATACGGTGTCGTCTCAACGGATTTCGACGGGGCCCTATTTAAAGTGAATGCGGCAGTCTCTAAAGCATAGCCCCAAAAAGATAGTGGTAAATCGGCAAGAGACATCATAGATCGCACCATATCTAATAGAGTGCGATTACGACGTTCGGACACACCATTACGCTGAGGTGTTCCAGGCGGCGTGAGTTGTGAAACTATTCCACATTTTCTTAAGTGTGTACCAAACTCGTGACTCAAGTATTCTCCTCCACGATCTGATCGTAGAAACTTGATTTTCCTGTCACGTTGATTCTCAACTTCACTCTGAAATTCCTTGAACTTTTCAAAGGTCTCAGACTTGTGTTTCATTAAGTAGACATACCCATATCTACTCAAGTCATCAGTGAGGGTGAGAACATAACGATAGCCACCGCGAGCCTCAACACTCATTGGACCGCACACATCGGTATGTATGATTTCCAATAAGTTGGTTGCTCTCTCCATTGTTCCTGAGAATGGAGTCTTGGTCATTTTACCCATGAGGCATGGTTCGCACGTGTCAAATGATTCGTAATCAAGAGACTCTAAAAGTCCATCAGCATGGAGCTTCTTCATGCGTTTGACACCTATGTGACCGAGGCGGCAGTGCCACAAGTATGTGGGACTATCACTATCAATCTTACATCTTTTGGTACTTACACTATGAATATGTGTAGCATTACGCTCGAGATTCATAAAGAATAAACCATTCACCATCGGAGCATGACCATAAAACATATCTCTCATATAAATAGAACAACCATTATTCTCGGATTTAAATGAGTAGCCATCTCGAATTAAACGAGATCCTGATACAATGTTCATGCTCAAACTTGGCACAAAATAACAATTATTGAGGTTCAAAACTAATCCCGTAGGTAAATGTAGAGGTAGCGTGCCGACGGCGATCACATCGACCTTGGAACCATTCCCGACGCGCATCGTCACCTCGTCCTTCGCCAGTCTCCGTTTATTCCGCAGCTCCTGTTGTGTGTTACAAATATGAGCAACGGCACCGGTATCAAATACCCAGGAGTTACTACGATTACTGGTAAGGTACACATCAATTACATGTATATCAAATATACCTTTGGTTTTGCCGGCCTTCTTGTCCGCTAAGTATTTGGGGCAGTTCCGCTTCCAGTGACCACTTTCCTTGCAATAAAAACACTCAGTCTCGGGCTTGGGTCCATTCTTTGGCTTCTTCCCGGCAGCTTGCTTGCTGGGCGCGGCAACTACCTTGCCGTCCTTCTTGAAGTTCTTTTTACCCTTGCCCTTCTTGAACTTAGTGGTTTTATTGATCATCAACACTTGATGTTCCTTTCTGACTTCTACCTCTGCTGATTTCAGCATAGCAAATACTTCAGGAATGGTCTTTTCCATCCCCTGCATATTGAAGTTCATCACAAAGCTCTTGTAGCTTGGTGGAAGCGACTGGAGGATTCTGTCAATGACCGCATCATCCGGGAGATTAACTCCCAGCTGAGTCAAGCGGTTATGCAACCCAGACATAGTGAGTATGTGCTCACTGACAGAACTGTTTTCCTCCATCTTACAGCTGAAGAATTTGTCGGAGACTTCATATCTCTCAACCCGGGCATGAGCTTGGAAAACCATTTTCAGCTCTTCGAACATCTCATATGCTCCATGTCTCTCAAAACGCTTTTGGAGCCCCGGCTCTAGGCTGTAAAGCATGCCGCACTGAACGAGGGAGTAGTCATCGGAACGTGCCTGCCAAGCGTTCATAACGTCTTGTTCCGCAGGGAGAACAGGTGCATCACCTAGCGGTGCTTGTAGGACATAATCTTTCTTGGCAGCTATGAGGATGATCCTCAGGTTCCGGACCCAGTCCGTATAGTTGCTGCCATCGTCTTTCAGCTTGGTTTTCTCTAGGAACGCGTTGAAGTTGAGGACTACGTTGGCCATTTGATCTACAAGACATATTGTAAAAATTTAGACTAAGTTCATGATAATTAAGTTCATCTAATCAAATTATAATGAACTCCCACTCAGATTTGACATCCCTTTGGTCATCTAAGTGTTACACGATCCGAGTCGACTAGGCCGTGTCCGATCATCACGTGAGACGGACTAGTCATCGTCGGTGAACATTCTCATGTAGATCGTATCTTCCATACGACTCGTGTTCGACCTTTCGGTCTCCGTGTTCCGAGGCCATGTCTGTACATGCTAGGCTCGTCAAGTTAACCCTAAGTGTTTTCGCTGTGTAAAACTGTCTTACACCCGTTGTATGTGAACGTAAGAATCTATCACACCCGATCATCACGTGGTGCTTCGAAACGACGAACTGTAGCAACGGTGCACAGTTAGGGGAGAACACTTCTTGAAATTTTTGTAAGGGATCATCTTATTTACTACCGTCGTTCTAAGTAAACAAGATGCATAAAACATAATAAACATCGCATGCAATTATATAAAGTAGTGACATGATATGGCCAATATCATATAGCTCCTTTGATCTTCATCTTCGGGGCTCCATGATCATCTTGTCACCGGCACGACACCATGATCTCCATCATCATGATCTCCATCATCGTGTCTTCATGAAGTTGTCACGCCAACGACTACTTCTACTTCTATGACTAACGCGTTTAGTAATAAAGTAAAGTAGTTTACATGGCGTTCTTTAATGACACGCAGGTCATACAAAAAATAAAGACAACTCCTATGGCTCCTGCCGGTTGTCATACTCATCGACATGCAAGTCGTGATTCCTATTACAATAGCATGAACATCTCATACATGACATATAGATCATTCATCATTCATCACAACTTTGGCCATATCATATCACAAAGCACTTGCTGCAAAAACAAGTTAGACGTCCTCTAATTGTTGTTTGCAAGTTTTACGTGGCTGAAGTAGGGTTCTAGCAAGAACGTTTTCTTACCTACGTGAAACCACAACGTGATTTGTCAACTTCTATTTACCCTTCATAAGGACCCTTTTCATCGAATCCGCTTCAACTAAAGTAGGAGAGACAGACACCCGCCAGCCACCTTATGCAACTTGTGCATGTTAGTCGGTGGAACCGGTCTCACGTAAGCGTACGTGTAAGGTTGGTCCGGGCCGCTTCATCCCACAATACCGCTGAAGCAAGATAAGACTAGTAGCGGCAAGAAAGTTGACAAATCTACGCCCACAACCAATTGTGTTCTACTCGTGCAAGAAGAACTACGCATAGACCTAGCTCATGATGCCACTGTTGGGTAACGTTGCAGAAAACAAAAAAATTTCTACTCGTTTCACCAAGATCATCTAGGAGTTCATCTAGCAACGAGTCATTGGATGCATCTACGTACCTTGTAGATCGCGAGCGGAAGCGTTCAAAGAACGGGGATGATGTAGTCGAACACGACGTGATTCGAATCACCGGAGATCCTAGCACCGAACGGACGGCACCTCCGCGTTCAACACACGTACGGAACAGCCACGTCTCCTCCTTCTTGATCCAGCAAGGGAGGGAGGAGAGGTTGAGGGAGATGGCACCAGCAGCAGCACGACGGCGTGGTGTTGATGGAGCTGCAGTACTCCGGCAGAGCTTCGCTAAGCAATAAGGAGATGGAGGAGGTGTTGGGGAGGGAGAAGGAGGCAACCAAAGGCCAAGGACTCAAGGTATGAAGTCCCTCCTCTCCCCCACTATATATAGGGGTGCCAAGGGGGGTGGCCGGCCCTAGGAGATCCAATCTCCTAGGGGGTGCGGCGGCCAAGGGGGGTTTCCCTCCCCCCCAAGGCACCTAGGAGGTGCCTTACCCTCCTAGGACTCTTGCCCCCTTGAACCCTAGGCGCATGGGCCTATGTGGGGCTGGTGCCCTTGGCCCAAGCAGGCCAAGGCGCACCCCCTACAGCCCATGTGGCCCCCGGGGATGGGTGGCCCCACCCGGTGGGCCCCCGGGACCCCTCCGGTGGTCCCGGTACAATACCGATAACCCCGAAACTTGTCCCGATGCCCGAAACAGGACTTTCCATATATAAATCTTTACCTCCGGACCATTCCGGAACTCCTCGTGACGTCCGGGATCTCATCCGGGACTCCGAACAACATTCGGGTTACTGCATATACATATCCCTACAACCCTAGCGTAACTGAACCTTAAGTGTGTAGACCCTACGGGTTCGGGAGACATGTAGACATGACCGAGATCGCTCTCCGGTCAATAACCAACAGCGGGATCTGGATACCCATGTTGGCTCCCACATGCTCCACGATGATCTCATCGGATGAACCACGATGTCGAGGATTTAATCAACCCCGTATGCAATTCCCTTTGTCAATCGATATGTTACTTGCCCGAGATTCGATCGTCGGTATCCCAATACCTCGTTCAATCTTGTTACCGGCAAGTCACTTTACTCGTACCGTAATGCATGATCCCGTGACCAAACACTTGGTCACTTTGAGCTCATTATGATGATGCATTACTTGAGTGGGCCCAGTGATATCTCTCCGTCATACGGAGTGACAAATCCCAGTCTCGATCCATATAAAACAATAGATACTTTCGGAGATACCTGTAGTGCACCTTTATAGTCACCCAGTTACGTTGTGACGTTTGATACACCCAAAGCACTCCTACGGTATCCAGGAGTTATACGATCTCATGGTCGAAGGAAGAGATACTTTGACATTGCAAAAACTCTAGCAAACGAACTATACGATCTTGTGCTACGTTTAGGATTGGGTCTTGTCCATCACATCATTATCCTAATGATGTGATCCCGTTATCAATGACATCTAATGTCCATAGCCAGGAAACCATGACTATCTATTGATCAACGAGCTAGTCAACTAGAGGCTTACTAGGGACATGTTGGTGTCTGTTATTCACACATGTATTACGATTTCCGGATAACACAATTATAGCATGAATAAAGACAATTATCATGAACAAAGAAATATAATAATAATGCTTTTATTATTGCCTCTAGGGCATATTTCCAACAGGTTGGACCACTGAGAACTGGCAGGAGCGGCTTCACTCACTTACTAGTGGCAGTCGACAAGTTTACTAAATGGATTGAAGCTAAGCTTATCAAGAATCTTGATGCTGGTACTGCTATCAGCTTCATCAGAGAGTTGACATTTAGATATGGAGTTCCGCACAGCATCATCACTGATAATGGATCAAACTTCGATTCCGACAAATTCAAAGCTTTTTGCGCCTCTCAAGGCACCAGAGTCGACTATGCTTCAGTCGCTCACCCCCAGTCGAATGGACAAGCTGAACGGGCACACGGTCTAATTCTCAAAGGACTGAAACCCCGACTGATGCACGATCTCAAACACACAGTAGGCGCATGGGTCGACGAACTTTCATCAGTTCTTTGGGGATTGAGGACCACTCTTAATCGGTCGACTGGGAGAACTCCATTCTTCCTGGTCTATGGAGCTGAAGCAGTTCTGCCGAGTGATCTGCTTCACAATGCACCCCGAGTCGAGCTCTACACTGAAGATGAGGCAGAACAAGCCCGGCAGGATGCAGTTGACCTTCTAGAAGAAGAAATAGAGATGGCCATGATCCGATCGACTATCTATCAGCAGGAGTTGCATCGATTCCATGCTAGAAACGTGAAGAGTCGAGCTTTCCAAGAAGGAGACTTGGTCCTCCGAGTGGATCAACAGAAGCCACACAAGCTCGCTCCTACTTGGGAAGGTCCCTTCATCGTCACCAAGGTTCTCCACAATGGAGCGTACCGTCTTTACAATGTCGATCGCCAGATTGACGAGCCACGAGCTTGGAACGCGGAGCTGCTCCGCCCCTTTTGTACTTAAGTACTCACTCGGATGAGATGTAATAAAAGTACCTCTGTAGTTTGTTTATCAAAGGCAAGAGTGTTATAATTTTCCTAGTGATTGTTGTTACTTTTCTTTACGTGAGAAATCCCCCAGTGGGTGGCTTAGCTGCGAATCCGTTTCGCCTAAGTTTGTAAAAAAAAATCCCTACCGAGTGGTGAGTTAGCCTTCCACTCGGGGGCTTAGCTGCGAATCCGTTTCGTCTAAGTACTTCAAAATCCTACCGAGTGGTGAGCCAGCCTCCCACTCGGAGGCTTAGCTGCAGTCCCAGTACTCGCCTAAGTTTAAAAAAAAATCCCTACCGAGTGGTGAGTCAGCCTTCCACTCGGGGCTTAGCTGCGAATCCGTTTCGCCTAAGTACTTAAAAATCCTACCGAGCGGTGAGCCAGCCTCCCACTCGGAGGCTTAGCTGCAGTCCCAGTACTCGCCTAAGTTTAAAAAAAATCCCTACCGAGTGGTGAGTCAGCCTTCCACTCGGGGGCTTAGCTGTGAATCCGTTTCACCTAAGTACTTAAAAATCCTACCGAGTGGTGAGCCAGCCTCCCACTCAGAGGCTTAGCTGCAGTCCCAGTACTCGCCTAAGTTTAAAAAAACCTACCGAGTGGTGAGCCAGCCTCCCACTCGGAGGCTTAGCTGCAGTCCCAGTACTCGCCTAAGTTTAAAAAAAATCTACCGAGTGGTGAGCCAGCCTCCCACTCAGAGGCTTAGCTGCAGTCCCAGTACTCGCCTAAGTTTAAAAAATCCTACCGAGTGGTGAGCCAGCCTCCCTATTTGGAGGCTTAGCTGCAGTCCCAGTACTCGCCTAAGTTTAAAAAAACCTACCGAGTGGTGAGCCATCCTCCCACTTAGAGGCTTAGCTGCAGTCCCAGTACTCGCCTAAGTTTAAAAAACCTACCGACTGGTGAGCCATCCTCCCACTCGGAGGCTTAGCTGCAGTCCCAGTACTCGCCTAAGTTCAAAAAATCCTACCGAGTGGTGAGTAATCCTCCCACTCGGGGGCTTAGCCGCAGTCCAGTACTCGCCTAAGTATTTGAAAATCCTACCGAGTGGAGAGCAGTCCTCCCACTCGGGGGCTTAGCTGCAGTCTAGTACTCGCCTAAGTATTTGAAAATCGTACCGAGTGGAGAGCAGTCCTCCCACTCGGGGGCTTAGCTGCAGTCCAGTACTCGCCTAAGTATTTGAAAATCCTACCGAGTGGAGAGCAGTCCTCCCACTCGGGGGCTTAGCTGCAGTCCAGTACTCGCCTAAGTATTTGAAAATCCCACCGAGTGGAGAGCAATTCTCCCACTCGGGGGCTTAGCTGCAGTCCAGTACTCGCCTAAGTATTTGAAAATCCTACCGAGTGGAGAGCACTCCTCCCACTCGGGGGCTTAGCTGCAGTCCAGTACTCGCCTAAGTATTTGAAAATTCTACCGAGTGGAGAGCACTCCTCCCACTCGGGGGCTTAGCTGCAGTCCAGTACTCGCCTAAGTACTTAATCCATTCCGATCTGCAAGGATGACGAGGTGCAGGTCGACTGCTATCTTCTCCTTCGGAGCTACGCCACAAATACAATGAGCGCTTTGCAAGGACGACGAGGTGCAGGTCGAATGCTACCTTCTCCTTCTGAGCTACACCACAAATACAACATAGGATGACAAGGTGCAGGTCGACTGCTACCTTCTCCTTCTGAGCTAAGCCACAAATACAATGTGCGCTCTGCAAGGACGACGAGGTGCAGGTCGACTGCTACCTTCTCCTTTTGAGCTACGCCACAAATACAATGTGTGTTCCATCCTGATCCGCAAGGACGCAGGTCAACTGCAGTCTATTCTCCATCCCTACCTGCAAGAGCGATGAAGTGCAGGTCGACTGGACTTCCACCTCAGAGCTGCATCTCAAGCATTAAAGTATATTCCGAGTGAAGAACAAAGTTCACTCGAAGGCAAATGCAAGCATATTCAACGATAAGCAAAGTTTAGATAACGGATTCAGAAGTGCTCAGGCATCAAGCCTGTAAAAGTTTATCGGTTACAAAACCACTCGGCATTCCGAGGCAAATTTAAGGTGAGGCATAAAAGTTTTTTCTTACTCCTCAGGTGGAGGACTGGAGGGCGCGACAAACTGGTCCAGGTCGATTCCATCAACAATCCGAGTGGCAGCAGCAATGAAGGTTTCCATGAAAGATTGGAAGTCATGCTTCTTGGTATTGGCCACTTTGATGGACACCAGCTTGTCCTCTCGCGCGTCCTTGCAGTGAACACGGACCAGGGATAGAGCAACGTCAGCACCACACCTAGCAGAAGACTTTTTCCATTCTTGCACTCGACCTGGAACGTCATTCAGTCGAGTCATCAAAGACTCGAGGTCATTTTGAAGCGTCTCTCCTGGCCAGAGTGTCGTGTCGATTCACGACACCGCAACCTTCAGTCGAGCAAGATAGTCAACAACTCTAGCAACACGAGACTCCAGTCGGAACATGTTCATAGCGGCCTCGTCCTTCACAGGAGAGTTAATGGGGTCCAAGTTTGTCTCCAGTTGACTGGTCTCCTCCTCGAAGTTTTGGGAGAATTCTATGAACACAATTTGAAGGTAAGCTAACAGTTCTATGATGAGTCGATGATAACGAGTCAGTCGGATAAAAGAGATTACCTTCAAGCATGAGGAATAACTTCTTGACGAGCCCTTCCAGATAAGCCTCCAGATCGTTCTTCTTCCCCACCAGTTCGCTAGCCTTGTCACTCAGAGCTATCTTGTCATTCTTCAGACGACTGACCTCCTTGTTGGCCGCGTCGAGAGCAGCTTTCAGATTGGTATTCTCCTCTTCAAGTTTTCCGACTGAAGTCAGCTTTTCTTCCACAAGCTTCGTCTTGTCCAAAGCTGCCTTGTGCGCCTCAGCAAGGTCATGGTCCTTCTTCTTCAAAGCATCCTTCAGTTTATCTGCAAAGTGACAATGAGATCAGAATCAGGAATGGACAAAAAGATAAAGACAGTCGTCAAGATTCTCACCAAACATACCTTTTGCTTCATCCTTCGCCTTCGTAAAGTTCTCCTGAACAAGCTTCAAGTCAAGTTCGAGCTGGATAAATTTGTTCTCCAATTCAGTATAGCGAGCCACAAGCTCGCAAGCTTTCTGCGAAAGGACAGTCGACAAACATTAAAGATAGGTTGCTCCCGAGTGACTAAGAGAAAAATCGTAGCATTTCTAAGACTACAGCCGAATCAAAATATTCAACAGTAGTCTCGGGGACTACACCCAGTGGGTGCACTCAGTGTGCCCCCACTAGTTCTACCGACTCGGTTTGATCAGTCGACCGAAAGAGACAAAAAGGTTATGATCCTAAACCATAGCTAACTGCCAGCAGTCAGCCACGGTATCATCATGATCTAAAAAAAGAGAGGTTCTTCAGACCTTAATCGACTGCCAGCAGTCGACCATGGTCTCGGGGACTACACCTAGTGGATGCACTCAGCGTGCCCCCACTGGTTCCAAGATTCCATTCGACCAGACCGAGTGGAGAAGTTAGAGTGATGAAATTCAAAGTATAAAGACTACAGTCAACTGCCAGTAGTCCACCATAGTCTCGGGGACTACACCCAGTGGGTGCACTCAGCGTGCCCCCACCAATCCAAAAATTCAATCGACACACCTAGTGGGTGTACAGATACAAAGATCTTCGGAAAGAAGAGTTTTCAGATACCTTATCCTAACAGAACAAGCGGTGACCAACTAACCTGGACGTTGCTCTGAAGAATTGAGCTTGCATCATAAGCCGCTTGGCTGGCGTCCCGGATCGCCTTCACCTGCTCCATCATGACCCCCGCCTGGCGTATAGCCTCCTTAGCAGCACCCGCTTGGTCCTCTGGGACGTGGTGTGTGTGGTGAAAAGGGAAGGCGGATCAGCAGTCGACGATGAAGGTTGAGCACTTGTCAGCGTCATAGAGAAGGACATGGAAGTCCGAGTGACGTTGCCACCCTCCTGAACCAGCGTCTTAGGTGCTGACGCAACCTGAGCAGTCTTGCCAGTAGGCACCTTTTTATTCCTCCTCGGCCTCAGCGGCACCTCATCGTCATCATCAGGGAGATCAATGACATGAGGTGGGGCTACAGGAAAGATTTAAAGTTAAAAATGAAGATCCAATCGACCAAAAGCGAAGCTACAGAGATCATACCAAGGTTGGAGGTGGCAGCATCTTCCATTTCTTGGTCTTCGTTCCTGGCTGAGGTCTCGAAGGTAGCAGCGGATTTCAAAAATCAGTCGGTTAGCCAACGAGTCGACCAAGAGTCTATCCATGCTAAACGAGAAAACACAAGTTCTGTTGTTACCCGGAAATCGTGGGAATGGCCATTCTTATCTTGGGCAGGGCCTTCGACGGCTTTGATGACGCCGCTCGGGGATGCTTCGGCGCTTTTTCAGTCGGCGCAGGAGAGGACATCCGAGGGCGTTTCGGCGACTGCCCAACAGGCACAGTCACTTTACCACGCTCGACCGTGGGGTCATGGGTGAGCTTGGATCGCCTTTCTGTGCGAGGAGGGTCGACTTCCTCCTCCTCTTCCTCCTTCTCCTCTTCACCGGAGCCGTCGTCATCTTCATCCCCCTCACCATCAGATTGCCACTCCTCCTGACTTTCACCTCCGCTCGCCTCCTCCTCCTCGACCTGTTCTTGCACTCCGTTGGGCATCGAGTACATCTCAGTAGTGGCCTAGAAAACAACAAACAAGACAGAAGTTAGTCAACTGATTTTAAGCAAAGCAGAGTGAAGAAAACAGGATCACACTCGGAGATGCAGAATTGGACCTTGTCTACTTTGTATGATTGGTCGAGTGGAGGAATCCTCCTGGCTCCTTGGGGGTTGTCCTTGTTCCCTGTTGTCGGTGTCAAAACCGGCGGATCTCGGGTAGGGGATCCCGAACTGTGCGTCTAGGCGGATGGTAACAGGAGACAAGGGACACGATGTTTTACCCAAGTTCGGGCCCTCTTGATGGAGGTAAAACCCTACGTCCTGCTTGATTGATATTGATGATGTGGGTATTACAAGAGTAGATCTACCACGAGATCAAGGAGGCTAAACCCTAGAAGCTAGCCTATGTTATGATTGTTGTTCCTCTATGGACTAAAACCATCCGGTTTATATAGACACCGGAGAGGGCTAGGGTTACACAGAGTCGGTTACAATGGTAGGAGATCTATATATCCATATCGCCAAGCTTGCCTTCCACGCCAAGGAAAGTCCCATCCGGACACGGGACAAAGTCTTCAATCTTGTATCTTCATAGTCTTGGAGTCCGGCCGATGATGATAGTTCGGCTATCCGACACCCCCTAGTCCAGGACTCCCTCAGTAGCCCCTGAACCAGGCTTCAATGACGACGTGTCCGGCGCGCATATTGTCTTCGGCATTGCAAGGCGGGTTCCTTCTCCGAATAATTTGTAGAAGATTGTGAACACCAGGATAGTGTCCGCTCTACAAAATAAATTCCACATTCCACCATAGAGAGAATAATATTTACACAAGTTCAATCTGCTGACGTATTTCGTGGCGTGACGTCACACCACAACCAAGCCTTCACTCGAATCGTTTTTATTATACCGCCTCAGCGCGTTTAGCGAAGCGGTTTCCTTGGCACGTCTTGTCAAAGCAGAGATCGTGCTCCCCTTATTCCGGGATTCTCATCAATACGGACGTGGGTAACCCAACCACGCCTATGATTGCGGCGCTTGGGAGAAAAGCGAGTTTTACCAGGCCGGTGGGGACGCATAATTTCGTCTGCCCATATATAAGGGGATAAGGATCCACCTTTTTACCTGCGCCTTCTTCCTCCTTTGCTTATCCATCTCCGCGCACTCGAGCTCCAGCGCCCAAGTCCGCACATCTCGCCTCGACCTTCTCCAGCCATGTCCGGAGCAGGAGGCAAGTGGATGGCCTCCTCCGTTACGGAGGGGCACATCGAGAGGCTGCACGGCGCCGGATACCTGTCCAGCGACATCGCGCACCGGCTCCCCAACAAGGGGCAACTCATCCCCACCCCCAGGCCCCATGAGAGGGTGGTATTCCTTCCCCATTTCCTCCGCGGACTGGGCTTCCCACTTCACCCCTTTGCCCGGGGGCTCATGTTCTACTACGGCCTGGATTTCCATGATCTGGCCCCGAATTTCATCCTCAACATCTCGGCGTTTATCGTCGTGTGCGAGGCTTTCCTCTGCATCCAGCCCCACTTCGGCTTGTGGCTCAAGATTTTCAATGTCAAGCCGAAGGTCGTGAAGGGGAACCAAGCGGAATGCGGAGGCGCCATGGTGGGCAAGATACCCAACGTTACTTGGCTCGAGGGCGCCTTCGTGGAAACCATCAAGGGGTGGCAATCGGGGTGGTTCTACATCACCGAGCCGCATGACCCTAAATGGGCAGCGGCCCCCGAATTTAGATCTGGCATCCCCACACGGCTCACCTCTTGGAAGGAGAGTGGCCTGACTTGGGGCAACTCGAAGGACCTGACCGGATTCCAAGCCTGTATCCAGAAGCTGGTGGACAAGAAGCTCAAGCTTGTCAACGTAGTCCAGGTCATGCTCATCCGCCGGATCCTCCCGTGCCAACAACGGGCCTTTAAATTGTGGGAGTTCGATCCGGCTCAGCACCGAACCTTGAGCGGGCTCTTTGACACTAGGTACGAAGATGCCTGGAAGGTGCTTTTTAAGGGCGCCGAGGCTCCCGCATCCGCTACCGAAGATCGCGGATTCCGCTCGCAGCGTCAGGCTGACGAGGTAAATGATTTTACCCTTTACGGGATACTTGTTTTCCATAGTTAGACTCTATGCGGGATCTAAACTCCCTTTCCTTTGACAGGACAGGCTGAAGAAGGCTGAGCAGACTAACTGTCCGACCCCCTTGCCAGAAGACCCAGTGGATGCCCATCTGGTGGGGCTGCTGGTTCCGGCACCCCATGTGGTGCCGGAGAAGAAGGCCAAGAAGGAGGCCATGGGTACTCGAAAGAGTTCCCGTTTTCAGGTGTCTGATGACTCCGAGGCGGACTCCTCCCCCGAGGACAAGGAGGAGAAGAAAAAGGCCTCTCCCCCAGCGGGGGGAGGGAAGAAAAGGAAGGCCTCCCCAGCTAGGGAGGCCGAAGGGTCCAAGAAGGGAAGGACGACGAGGACGAGGATTGGCCTCCAAGGGCCAAGCCCCTAGCGAGATCGTAAGTATCCGGACTCCCGAATGACTTCATGATTTTTCTGTTTGCCACTTGGTGTCTTTCTAACGCCGCATACAACCCTGCAGTCCGCCCAAGGACGATCTTTCCGCTTCGTCCAGCGGGTCCTTGGGCTCGTCGGATGTGAACAACACTTCACTTCCAACCGCCTCCTCTCCCCGCGACGCTGACGACGTCGAGGTGGGATCCCAGAGAGGGACCCATCCAGAGGAGGAGGACCCGGAGGTGGCACAGGGCGACCTCCCGGACTTCGTGCCAGACTCCGCACCGGAACCTGTAGTGGTTCCAGAGTCCGGCGGGCGGTCCCTTCGTAAGAAGGGCAAGACCGTGGCGCCGGCGGCCTCCGTCCAACCAGAGGCGCCGGATAACTTGCTGCACGCGCTCAATGGTGCTTCCATCAAGGAGGAACACCGCACTGTCATGAGTGCGGTGATTCAGAAGGTCCAGCTCGCCAAAAGCGGGCTGACCGAAGCCTGCAGCAGCCTTCTATCAGGCTTTGAGGTAAGAATATTAATAATTGTAAAATAGTACCGCATAGACAGTAGCCCCTGATGCTCGGTTCGGTGTTCGGAAAGAAAAGCCGGACTAAGGATCTAAAAAGATATACACAGGAGTCATAAAAAATATGTCGATATGGGATTGCAGGCTACCCTGCTGACCTCTGCCGCACTGAATGCGGAGGTCAATGCTTTGAAGAAAAACCTCGAGCGGTCTGAGAATGAGCTCGGTCGTGCTAAGAAGCAGCTCGAGGACAAAGAAGGTGAGTAGCACCTTATTAAAGTTGTACCTTACAGAAAAGGATTTGGTTGCAAAAAGAATGACAAGGATAACGTCGGTATTGCAGGGGCCACAAACAAGGTGGCGACCCTGAAGGAGGCGGTGTCCGTGGCCGAACGTAATGCGGCCGCGGAGCGCACCGAGCGAGAGAAGCAGGAGGCGCGGGTGGCGGAGATACGGCAAGAGCTCCAGGCTCTCGTGGAAAAACATGAGAGTTTGGAGCGTGACTCGAAGACTCGAGAGTCCGAGCTTGCATCGGCTCTTGAGAGTGCCAAAGCCGCTAAGGCCGAAGCCTACAAGGCCCTCCAGGACATCGAGGCGTTGAAGAAAATAGCGTCGGGTAAGGCATTTTTCATGCAAAGCAAGCATGTGGATGTGGATTACGTGTTACTTACCTGAATTCGGAGCTCTCCAGGAGCGTTCGCAGATCTGCCCCGCAGCGTGTCCGATGCTGCCTCTTTCTACAGGGCCGAGGAGGGGAGCTCGACGGAGAAGGTCTTCTGGTCTCAGTATGCTGAGGTCGGACATCCGGTTCCCCTTAGCGACCAGCTGAAGCAGCTGGTCGAGCTCCACAAGGTGGCCGAACAGGCCATGAAGGGCCTCATAGTTCGGCTGTCGCCCAATGAGGCCATGCCTGGGAGCTACTTCGGCCTGGTGCGGCGGCTGGTGGATGCGTGTCCATGGGTTGAGGTCATCAAGTGATCCGCCTGTATTGAAGGTGCCCGTCGGGCCCTTGCCGTGCTAAGGTGCACTGGGGCAAGATGGATGCTGAGAAGCTTGTGACGGACGCGCCACCGCCGGGCAAGGAGTATCGCATGCCCGAGATGTATTACAAGAGTGTCCTGAAGGGTGCCCGCACTATTGCGGGTGAGTGCTCCAATAATGTAATATTTGAGTAAACTCGCATTTTGTTATCCTGTGTGCAGAAAACTTTGTTCATATGCGCTAAGCAACGCTTGTTGATTTAAAATATTACCTTCTATGCGGCTGTTTATCAAATCTGAGAGATGGCAAGTCGTCGGCTTCAGCCCCATGCCACGAGTGCTGGGGTGTTCGGTATAAATTTGAGCACTCTTGTTCCCATATTTGGGTCCAGCTAGGGAGGCGCTCAACACGACGAACTAGGCAACTGGACTTATAATGCTTGAACACTCTCACTTATCCATAGAATTCTATAATTTTAAATTTTGGCAAAGCCCCTAGTGTTCGGAAGGCCGAATTCGGGGCACTATCCACGCCTGGGCCGGACAAAGCCAGTTCCTCGCTCTAAGCAGCGTAAGTCTTTAGGGACTCGAAAAAACCTCTCGAACAGCGACCGGCTCTCGCCTCCTCAGTTTTAGCTTTCTCCACTGAGGCATTAGCCCAGCTCAACTGGGGCGCAATCGCAGTGGTTCTCCTAGTGCTACCTTAGCCGATACAACGGAACGTAAGTTACCAAAACATGGGAGCCGGGCAAACCCAACTATTGACCCAAGACATGATTCGGAGCTGAGGCATATAATGCTATAAGTTCGGGGTGCCGCACTTGTGAAAGTGTTCGGACTTATCACACCATGATGTGGGGAACATAAGCCCCTGGTGTTTTTAGCCGTACCAAAGTGTACGGATGCAACATGTCGCAAATGAACATATGTATAAGAAAGAAATGCAATTATAAGCAAAAAGGTGCTGCATTATTTTATTCAAGAAGTACTGCTATGAATGCAGAACGATACAAATAGTGCGATAAGCAAGGGACGGGACTATTAAACATGTCCCCCTCCAGGGGTAGGCTGCGGAGTGATGTATAAAACAGATTTAATGCTCGTAAGGGAGACCACCTGGGTATTCGTCGCAGCCTTTCTTCTTCCCTGGCTGTTGCATCGTGAGTTCGGCTGGTCTACTGCCGGACAGGGCCTCTGGTAAACGGAGTCCTGTGGGTAAGAAAGAAAAAAGTAAAAAAAGAAATGACACACTTGGGAGCCCCTGATGTGGTTGAGCCGCATTCTGGGCCTGTCGTGGTCGTGCCCCTTCCCCTATGCCCATGGTATCTCCAGAGCGTACTGATGTACGCGAAGGACGAGTCTTGCGATCTTGCGAGGGCTGGGGTTGGGGTCGCATTGCTACGCGTGCTTGGAACGCGCCAGGTGGTCTTGTTGTAGGTTACTTCGGGCGCGTTTGGCCGTGTTCGGTCGCTTAACGGCCGGACTCGAGAATTGCCTTAAGAGGCTGCATTGTACTTCTGCCGCGAGAGCCGCTGTATGTTCCTCCGTTCGGAGGGAGCGCTCGGTGTTTCCGTTGACCATGATGACTCCTCGAGGGCCTGGCATCTTGAGCTTGAGGTATGCGTAGTGCGGCACCACGTTGAACTTTGTAAAAGTGGTTCGTCCGAGCAGAGCGTGATAGCCGCTGCGGAACGGAACTATGTCGAAGATTAACTCCTCGCTTCAGAAGTTATCTGGGGATCCGAAGACCACTTCCAGTGTGACTGAGCCCGTACAATTGGCCTCTACACCTGGTATGACGCCTTTGAAGGTCGTCTTTGTGGGTTTAATCCTTGAGGGGTCTATGCCCATCTTGCACACTGTGTCCTAATAAAGCAGGTTCAGGCTGCTGCCGCCGTCCATCAGGACTCTCGTGAGGTGAAATCCATCGACGATTGGGTCTAAAACCAATGCGGCGAATCCGTCGTGGCGGATGTTGGTGGGGTGGTCCCTTCGATCAAAAGTGATCGGGCAGGAGGACCATGGGTTGAACTTCGGGGCGACTGGCTCCATCGTGTATACGTCCCTGAGTGCACGCTTCCGCTCCCTCTTGGGTATGTGGGTTGCGTATATCATATTCACCGTCCGCACTTGTGGGGGAAAACCCTTCTGTCCTCTGTTGTTCGGCGGTCGGGTCTCTTCTTCGTCATCGCTATGCAGCCCCTTGTCATTGTTTTCGGCAATTAGCTTGCCTGCCTGCTTGAATACCCAACAGTCCCTGTTGGTGTGGTTGGCTGGCTTTTCGGGGGTGTTGTGTATCTGGCACGAGCAATCGAGTATTCGGTTCAAATTGGACGGACCCGTAGTAGTTCTTTTGAATGGCTTCTTCTGATGACCTGGTTTCGAGCCTCTGAATCCGGCGTTGACTGCTGTATCCTCATTATTGTCGCCATTAATGCGGCGTTTATTCTTGTTGCGACGTGACCTGCCATTGCGATCCTTGGTATCCGGACTGTCGGAATTTTTGCTGAGGTTGTTGCTGCGAGCTAGCCAGCTGTCCTCTCCCGCGCAAAAGCGGGTCATGAGTGATGTGAGGGCTGCCATGGATTTCGGCTTTTCCTGTCCCAGGTGCCGGGCAAGCCACTCGTCGCGGACGTTATGTTTGAAGGCTGCGAGGGCCTGCGCATCCGGACAGTCGACGATTTGATTTTTCTTAGTTAAGAACCGTGTCCAGAATTGTCTGGCCGATTCGTCTGGCTGCTGAATTATGTGTCTTAGGTCGTCAGCGTCTGGTGGTCGCACATACGTGCCCTGGAAGTTATCAAGGAATGCGGCTTCCAGGTCCTCCCAACATCCAATTGATTCTGCTGGCAAGCTGTTAAGCCAATGCCGAGCTGGTCCTTTAAGCTTGAGTGGGAGGTATATGATGGCGTGAAGATCGTCACCGCGGGCCATGTGGATATGAAGGAGATAGTCTTCGATCCAAACTGCAGGGTCTGTTGTGCCGTCATAGGATTCGATATTCACGGGTTCAAACCCTTTGGGGATTTGATGATCCATTACTTCGTCTGTGAAGCATAGTGGGTGTGCGGCGCCTCTGTATTGGGCTATATCGCGACGAAGCTCCAACGAGCTTTGTCTATTGTGTTCGGCCCGGCCGGACTTACTGTGTCCGGCGCGACGGTTGTCGTCATGTATCATGGGGCGCCCACATGATCCGTAGATAGATCTTGATTGTCTTGCCTTATCCTCCAATATATCTCGCAAGTCCGGAGCATTTCCCTGTGGCCTTGTGCTGTTCGAGCGATGCCGGGGTACGGTTCTAGTGAAGGGCCTAAAGGCCTCTCTGTCGCGGCCACGAGGTGGCCGGTCAGCCGTATTGTGCTCTGGTGATGCAGGTTTATATGCCTCCTCCTCTAATCGGGGGAGCAACTTGCGTTTGGGGTAGCTTTTGGAGGGGCGTTCGAGCTCATGCTCTTCAGCCGCCAGGACTTCTGTCCATCTATCGGCTAGCAGATCCTGATCAGCTCTAAGCTGTTGCTGCTTTTTCTTGATGCTGTTTGCCGTGGCCATAAGCCTACGTTTGAAACGCTCTTGTTCGATGGGATCCTCAGGCACGACAAATTCGTCGTCATCGAGGATTGCCTCGTCTTCAGAGGGAGGCATGTAACTATCTTCCTCTACCTCTTCGTCTGCCGCCCTCTTGTGAGGGCTGGCATCTCCGTCCTCCTATGCTGAATCTTGCTGGAGGGGTTTGTCTTCGGCACTGTCTGGGGTATTATTATCTCCGGTGCCGGAATCGCCATTCTTGCTGTGGCGAGATTTAGAGTGGCGCCGCTGATGCCGGTGCTTGGGCTGTTTCTTGGAGGGGTCTTCCTCCGCTGTTCCTTCGCCATTCCCATCCTTTGGGAAATCCACCATGTATATGTCGTATGACGAGGTGGCCTTCCAGTGCCCAATAGGCGCTGGTTCTTGGTCGTCTCCGGCATCGTCGTCCATACCGTCGATGTCTTCGGAGTCGAAGTCTAGCATGTCGGTTAGATCATCGGCAGCGGCTACTAAGTGGGTGGTGGGTGGGTCTTGAATTTCTTCGTCGTCCGCATCCCAACCGTCCTGACCGCAGTCCGGCCAGGGCTCTCCTGATAACGAGAGATATTTTAGCGAGCTCAGAATGTCGCCAAAAGGTGAGTGTTGAAAGATGTCCGCTGCGGCGAACTCCATGATCGGCGCCCAATCGGATTCGATTGGTGGGGGCGCGGGAGGTTCGGAGTCCGGCAAGGAGTCCGGCACCTTGGAGTAACAAGCTTCAGAAGGGACAAAGTCAGTATTCGGCTCTATCGTCGTAGAGGTTGCATCCCCCGAGGCGGTGTCTAACCATCCGTCCTTGATCTACGCAGCTGGCTCCGAATCGAGGGCACTGTCCGGCAGCAGAGCTAAATCATGCCAATCGTGACAGTGCGGCGCGCTCGGCTGTGGCTCGAATCCATTGAAGATCAAGTCTCCATGGATGTCAGCCATGAAGTTAAGACTTCCAAATCTGACCTGACGGCCAGGGGCGTAGCTTTCGATCTGCTCCAGATGGCCAACCGAATTGGCCCGCAGTGCAAAGCCGCCGAATACAAAGATCTGTCCGGGGAGAAAAGTCTCACCCTGGACCGCGTCGTTGTTGATGATCGAAGGAGCCATCGAGCCAATCGGTGACGACACAGAGGAACTCTCAATGAAAGCACCAATGTCGGTGTCAAAACCGACGGATCTCGGGTAGGGGGTCCCGAACTGTGCGTCTAGGCGGATGGTAACAGGAGACAAGGGACACGATGTTTTACCCAGGTTCGGGCCCTCTTGATGGAGGTAAAACCCTACGTCCTGCTTGATTGATATTGATGATGTGGGTATTACAAGAGTAGATCTACCACGAGATCAAGGAGGCTAAACCCTAGAAGCTAGCCTATGGTATGATTGTTGTTCCTCGACGGACTAAAACCATTCGGTTTATATAGACACCGGAGAGGGCTAGGGTTACACAGAGTCGGTTACAATGGTAGGAGATCTACATATCCGTATCGCCAAGCTTGCCTTCCACACCAAGGAAAGACCCATCCGGACACGGGACGAAGTCTTCAATCTTGTATCTTCATAGTCTTGGAGTCCGGCCGATGATGATAGTTCGGCTATCCGGACACCCCCTAGTCCAGGATTCCCTCACCTGTGATGGTAGTCATCCACCTCTCCAGCATGGCATCCTCGACCTCCTCCGGGTGGATCCGAGTGGTGTCTTCAGTGCCAGAATACATCCACATCGGATGGTCTCGATATTAAAGCGGCTGGATGCATCGTCGGAGGAAGACCTCTAAGAGATCCATGCCGGTCACCCCATCACGGATAAGCTGGACTACACGCTCGACCAGCACCCTAACCTGTGCCTTCTCCTTCGGGATCACCTTCAAAGAGGAAGGCTTCCTCACTCGGTCCATAGAAAAAGGAGGGAGTCCAGTCGACTGCCCTTGCGTCGGCTGGTCTTTGTAGTAAAACCAGGTCGACTGCCATCCACGGACTGAGTCGGGAAGGACCATGGCTGGAAAGGCACTTTTCCCCCTCATCTGAATTCCAAGACCCCCACACATCTGAATCACTTGGGTTCTCTTGTCACTCGGATTGGCCTTTTTCACCGTCTGGGAGCGACAGGTGAAAATGTGCTTGAAAAGACCCCAATGAGGCCCACAACCCAAGAAATTCTCGCACAAGGACACGAAAGCTGCGAGATACACGATGGAGTTGGGTGTGAAGTGGTGGAGTTGTGCCGCAAAGAAGTTCAGAAATCCCCGAAAGAAAGGGTGAGGAGGCAAAGAAAACCCGTGGTCAAAATGGGTGGCCAAGAGGACACACTCACCCTCCTAAGGCTGCGGCTCCGACTCCTTCCCTGGGAGCCGCGCTGACCCATGGGGGATCAGTCCTTCATTGGCCAGGTCGTCAAGATCTTTCTGACGGATCGTCGAGTGGATCCAATCGCGCTGGATCCAGCCCTGCGGCAGGCCAGCCCTCGACGAAGATCCTCCCCGACTGGTCGCCCTCCCTTCACCTTCGCCGTCGCCTTCTTCGCCCGCTCCAAAGCCGTCGTCTTCTCCTTCACCATCGTCGCCGATGAAGCGCGCACGGAGCAGCAGTGCTGAGATGGAGGCGAACGCGGCGGATAAGTCTGAGGAAGAGGGAGAGGAAATGAGAGCGCACTGTTCAAAAACCCCCGTCCTGCGCCTTATATGAGGTTGCTTCCGAGTGACTGACTTGTAGGCCCGGGCGATCCAGTCAAATCCCGCAACAGTTGCACGCGCGATACGTGGTGAAAAAGGTGGCGCAGAGATCGAGGCATTCCTGTCTTATCCCATCTGAGTACCGCGGCCTCCTCCGCCCCGCGCGCTTCCCGAAATTCGAATCCCGCTAAATCCGCGAACTGCAGAGCAACTTGTCACACGGGAGATTTCCTCCGCTCTGTCATTCAGAGTTCTCCAAGTAAAGAAAATTCACTCGACGGATACAAAGAATGGATCAAGGTGACTGAAAAAGAAGTTGATGCCGTCACCTAAGTCCATTGATCCAGAACGAGACATGCTCATCGCACGAAAAATGGGTCGGAAGAGTTCTCAACTCCTTCCCCACTAAAACCTCGATCCATTCGGGGGCTAATGATGAAGCCACGTACCTAGGGTATGGTCATGGACCTGTCCAAGGTACCCTCCCCAAGGACATCTCTAGAAGAAACCACTTGTCAGTCGACCTAGAAGTATTCCACTCGACGGACTTGAAGACACTCGACTATGAGATCTAAAGTCACTCGACCGCCAGGAGATCTAAAGTCAGTCTGCACACAAACGGTCGGTTATTAAGTAGCTTTTATGGTCATCATAGCACCAGAACTGATCCACATCAGGTTATTAAGTAACACTCGACTATTAGTATTTTTTTTATTTCAACTCGAGCCAACAGGTTATGTACCACCAGAACTGATCCACATCAAGTCCCCTCTACTAGTTCGACTGGTTAGCAGCTAGTTCTCACACCAGGAGGTCCTGGGTTCGACTCCCAGGCTCCACAATTTTTTTAGCATTTAAAAAGCTGTTTGATACTTATTTGTGTTTAAATATGTTCAAACTTGTTTAAATCATAACAGTAATATTTTTTTATAAGACAGTAATAATTTGTTTAAAAATATCATCAAACAGTAATGCCGGTGGAGGGTGCGCGGGGTGCGGGGGGTCGGCGGCGGCGGTTGAGTAGGGGAATCGAGGGTGCGGGGGGTCGGCGGCGGCGGCCGGTGGACTGGGGGGTGCTCGGCGGCGAGGGGGACCGGATCTGGCGAGGTGGGATAGCGATCGAGATGGAGGGGGATCGAGATCGAGTGTCCATGAAATTTAAAAATATTCATGATAGTTCAAAAAGTACCCATGAAATACAATCGATAAATGAAGGCTACGATTTAAATACAATCGATCTTAGCTAGCTATCTGTTCACAATCTTCTTGCCCTTCTTTTTCGCAAATGGAGTTCTTCTGTGGAACGGACGTTCTTTAGGTAGGGTGGTCCTGCTTTTTCTTGTGGTGTATGCTGCTACTTCATCATCGTCGTCATGTTCGATCCTCGGGTCGCCGTACTTGTCGATGTCTTGCTCATTGGCTACTCCATCCATTCCGATGATCTTCCTTTTTCCTCTCCTCACGACAACACGACTGGGCTTTGGCGGGTCGGTAATGAAGAAGCATTGGTCCACTTGGGAAGCCAGTACCCATGGCTCATTTTTCGCGGTGACGTTTGCGCCCGCGGTCTTGGATTTGGCTTCGGGTATAACCATGGTGGTGAAATACCGGTCTTCTTTTATGACGTTCTTGGTCCATCTGACACGGAACATCGGGACCTTCTCTCCAGCGTAGCTCAGCTCCCAGATCTCCTCGATCCTTCCATAGTATCTATCCTTGTCGTTACCGGTGTAGGATTCCATCGTTACCCCGGAGTTCTGATAACCATCGCTCTTCATGTCCTTGGCCTCGGTGTAGAATGTGTAGCCGTTGATATCGTACGCCTCATAGGTCATCAGGTTGTGCTCGGCGCCCTGTGACAAGGCGAATATGAGTTGTTCTTCCGCGGAAGAATCCTCATGTAAAGGGTACGACAGAAGCTTCTGCTTGAACCAACGCGTGAAACATGAGTTGTGCTCTTTGAGTATATCTCCGTCCGTCCTCTGTTGGCCTCGGTCATTGTACGTCTTCTTAATAAAGGTTTTGTGCTCTACCACCCAAGGATTGACCACGTCTATGTGTTGTAGCGCGACTAGGTTTGCTCTTTCAAAGTCGGCGAGTCGACCCTCGAAGTCGACATGCATTTCGCGGCGACCCTCACGGTGACCCCATCCGGCGAGCCTGCCGAGGTGCCTGTTGACGGGCAGACCAACGGGGTTCTCGATGCCTAGATAATTCGTGCAGTAGGAGATGCACTCTTCGGTCAGAAAGCCCCTGGCTATGCTTCCTTCTGGACGTGACATGTTGCGAACGTATCCTTTGATGACACCATTCATCCTTTCGAACGGCATCATGCTGTGTAGGAACGTCGGCCCGAGGTGGATGATATCCTCCACTATATGGACCAGCGGATGCACCATAACAACGAAGAATGCGGGCGGGAAGTACATCTCAAGCTCGCATAGTATCACCACGATCTCTTCCTGTAGCCTTCTGAGTTGCCTCACGCCAATTGACTTCCGTGAGATGACGTCGAAGAAGTTGCATAGGCCAAATAGCATTTCATGGACGTGCGCGTCCATGATCCCACGGATTGCAACTGGAAGTATCTGCGTCATCAGCACGTGACAGTCGTGAGACTTCATCCCGCTGAACTTCTGCTTCGCTGGGTCTAGGTATATGCTTATCTTCCCTGCGTAACCGTAAGGAAGTTTTACTCCTAGGAGGCAGGTGAAAAACTGCTCGATCTCCTCCTGACTTAGAGTGAAGCACGCGGGAGGGTAGTCATTTCCGGTGTTCTTGGCCTTTTTGCCTTTGCGACGACTTTCTGTGTCCTGCTTCGCCTCATCATCATCATCATCATCATCATCATATATAGCGTGAAGCTCCTGCCTGATGCCCATTGATTTCAAGTATGCCCTTGCTTTCGGCCCATCTTTGGTCCTCTCTGCCATGTTGAGTAGGGTACCAAGCAGACTCTCGCACATGTTCTTCGTGATATGCATGACATCAAGGCTGTGAGGCACACGGTGGATCTTCCAGTACGGCAAGTCCCAGAAAACAGACCTCGCTTTCCATACCTTCAGCAGCGGCTCTGGCGCCTTTCGCTTCTTTCCGGGCTCTGGCGCCTTTTGCTTCTTTCCCGGCAGTGGGCAGTCTTTCCAATTTTTCAACAACTTGTCTATTTCCTCGCCGCTCCTCGTAAACGGGCGTTTTCGGGGTTCGGTTTCACCATCGAACAGATCCTTGCGTTTCCTCCATGGGTCATCGTCGCGAAGCCACCTTCGATGTCCCATGAACACGGTTTTCGAAGACCCGGGATCTCTATCTAGCTAGCGATACGTTGTGTCATCCATGCACCTTTCGCATCCAGAAAATCCGTGGACTACCTGCCCCGCAAGATATCCGTAACCGAGATAGTCGTGCACCGCCGTGAGCAGTGCGGCTCTCATAGGGAAATATTCTTTCTCTGCGGCGTCCCACGTATTGGCTGGCGTTTTCCACAGCGTGTCAAGCTCCTCTTTCAGCAGCCCCAGATACAGATTGATGTCGTTCCCTGGTTGTTTCAGCCCTTCAATTAGCATACTCACGTGAATGTACTTCCTCTTCATGCACAACCAGGGGGGAAGGTTGTACATCCACACAAACACAGGCCAGGTGCTATCTGTGCTTCTCTGGCTGCCAAACGGATTGACTCCATCGGTGCTCGCGCCCAGCACGATGTTCCTTGGATCATTCCCAAATTCTGGGTATTCGAAGTTCAACGCTTGCCACTGGCTCGCATCCTTAGGGTGACTCAGCATCTTGTCTTTTTTATCTATCTCCGGATCATTTGCGTCATCTTCTCGCTTCTTCTCCTCCCTATCCGCGTGCCAACGCAGGAGCTTTGCTACCTTAGGATCCGCGAAATACCGCTGCAGACGAGGAGTGATCGGAAAGTACCACACCACTTTTCGAGGAGCTTTATTCCTCTTCTTGTATCGAGTGACACCGCACACCGGACATATGGCAGACTCCGCGTGCTCGTCCCGATAAATGATGCAATTGTTCATGCACACATGGTATTTCACGTGGGGTAAATCCAGAGGACACACGATTTTCTTCGTCTCCTCCAAACTGGCCGGGCACTTGTTCCCCTTGGGAAGACGTTCGTGCCAGAATGACATGTTCTCGTCGAAGCATGCGTCGGTCATTTTGTGTTTTACCTTCATCTCCAGAGCCATGAGCGTTACTTTCAGGCGGGTATCCTCGGGCCTGCATCCTTCATACAATGGAGTAACCGCGTCTAACTCAAGTTGATCCATCTTGGCTTTCTCTCGAGCGGCAGCTCTTGCGTTATCCGTCTGCTTGAGAAGCAGCTCTTGAATATGAGGGTCCTGCACCCAGCCCATCGATGGTCCAGCGTCGTCTGCTCCGCCGGCATCATCATCATGTCCTGCATCTTCTACATGATGACTGTGTACAGCATCACCGTCGTGATCATCTCCTAGGGATTCTTCGTCTTCTCGCCCCCCCCGAGCCGCGGTGGTTGTCTTGCTGCCCTTCCTCATTTCTTGCCCGGCCCCCATGGACGACTTCGTAGTCATCTTCATCACCTTGCCACCGATAGCCATCCATGAAACCACGCAAGAGCAGGTGGTCCCGCACCTGCCCGGAATCCGGGTCCACAATAAGGCTATTCAGCTTGCATCTTCGACACGGACATCTTATCTCCGTCTCGTTCTTTTGAAGCATCTCGGCCTTCGCGGACCTCAAAAACCTATTCACGATGCCTTCGGTCATCGTGCGGACCATGGTCGACTGCGGGGTAGAGCAAAACGATATTTTAGAACCAAGAAAAAATTTGGCATGACTTTCCCTAAAAATAGGATAAAAAAGAATGCTTAATGCCAAAATTCTCGCCGAAACGGAAATGAATCAACATTCCGGCAAAATATTGGCAACTATCGCATTTCAAATACCGGTACACCTCCAAACACAAACACATATGCAACACCACAAACATATGCAACACCACGAACATACATAGATCTAGCTAGGCCATAAAAAGTGCATGTGCACATTGTTGTAGGGAGAACAACATAAATATAGCTTCCCCCCTTACTTACCTAGCAAAACAAGGTAACTTAACCACTTAATTTGAATGAATCTATGGTGGAAATGAGGTGAAAAAGAGGAGGCACCCGAGACAAGGAGGAGGCGGTGGAGAGAATGAAGTGGGGAGAAAGTGAGTGTGGGAGGAGAGGCTGTCCAAAATATCTTGTTGCTGCCCACTTACAAATGGCGCACCAGCAACAAATGCGCCATTAGTAATCCAGGTTACTAATGGCGCACCCCCTGGTGATGCGCCATTAGTAGTTTTGCAAAAAAAACACTAATGGCGCACTCTGCCGCGGTGCGCCATTACTAGTTTGAACTAGTAATGGCGCACCGCGTCCGAGTGCGCCATTAGTACTTTTGCAAAAAAAGGAATAAAAACAATAATAAAAAAATAACATTAGTGGCGCACCTTCTGGCTGGTGCGCCATTACTAGTTACAACTAGTAATGGCGCACCACCAGTGGACGCGCCATTAGTATGTTTGGACAGGCGCACTAGTTCAAAAAAAAATTGGTACTAATGGCGCACCGTGGGCAGGGTGCGCCATTAGTAGTTTCAACACTAATGGCGCATTAAGAGGTGGTGCACCATTAGTATATACTAATGGCGCACCACATGTCTGGTGCGCCATTAGTGTCAATTCCATCTATAGCCCTTTTCCTAGTAGTGCAACAAGCTAGTCAAGTAGAGGCATACTAGTGACACTAGCTATGTTTGTCTATGTATTCACACATGTATTATGTTTCCGGTTAATACAATTCTAGCATGAATAATAAACATTTATCATGAAATAAGGAAATAAATAATAACTGTATTATTGCCTCTAGGGCATATTTCCTTCAGTCTCCCACTTGCACTAGAGTCAATAATCTAGTTCACATCGCCATGTGATTTAACACCAACATTCACATCTGTATGTGATTAATACCCATAGTTCACATCGTCATGTGATCAACACCCAAAGGGTTTACTAGAGTCAATGATCTAGTTCACATCGCTATGTGATTAACACCCAAAGAGTACTAAGGTATGATCATGTTTTGCTTGTGAGAGAATTTTAGTCAACGGGTCTGTCACATTCAGAGCCGTATGTATTTTGCAAATATTCTATGTCTACAATGCTCTGCACGGAGCTACTCTAGTTAATTTCTCCCACTTTGAATATGTATCCAGATTGAGACTTAGAGTCATCTGGATCGGTGTGAAAGCTTGCACCGATGTAACTCTTTACGACGGGCTCTTTTATCACCTCCATAATCGAGAAATATTTCCTTAGTCCTCACTAAGGATATTCTTGACCAATGTGCAGTGATCTACTCCTAGATCACTATTGTACTCCCTTGCCAAATTCAGAGCAAGGTATACAATAGGTCTGGTACATAGCATAGCATACTTTATAGAACCTATGACTGAGGCATAGGGAATGACTTTCATTCTCTTTTCTATTTTCTGCCGTGGTCGGGATTTGAGTTTTACTCAATTTCACACCTTTGCAACACAGGCAAGAACTCTTTCTTTGACTGTTCCATTTTGAACTATTTCAAAATCTTGACAAGGTATGTACTTATTGAAAAACTTATCAAGCTTCTTGATCTATCTCAATAGATCTTGACGCTCAATATGTAAGTAGCTTTATTGGGGTCTTTCTTTTAAAGAACTCCTTTCAAATACTCCTTTATGCTTTCTAGAAAAATTCTATATCATTTCTAATCAACAATATATTACTCACATATATTTACCAGAAAGGCGGTAGTGCTCCCACTCACTTATTGTAAATACATGCTTCACCGCAAGTCTGTATAAAACTATATGCTTTGATCAACTTATCAAAGCGTATATTCCAACTCTGAGATGCTTGCACCAGTCCATAGATGTATCGCTGGAGCTTGCACATTTTGTTAGCACCTTTAGGATTGACAAAACCTTCTGGTTGCATCATATACAACTCTTCTTTAAGAAAACCATTAAGAAATGCAGTTTTGACATCCATTTGCCAGATTTCATAAAATGTGGCAATTGCTAACTGTTGGGGAACGTAGCAGAAATTCAAAATTTTCCTACGTGTCACCAAGATCTATCTATGGAGAGACCAGCAACGAGGGGAAGGAGAGTGCATCTACATACCCTTGTAGATCGCTAAGCGGAAGCGTTCAAGTGAACGGGGTTGATGAAGTCGTACTCGTCGTGATTCAAATCACCGATGATCAAGTGCCGAACGGACGGCACCTCCGCGTTCAACACACGTACAGCCCAATGACATCTCCCATGCCTTGATCCAGTAAGGAGAGAGGGAGAGGTTGATGAAGATTCAGCAGCACGACGGCGTGGTGGTGGATGCAGGGCGTCACAGCAGCAGGGCTTCGCCTATACTACGAGAGAGAGACGTAACGGGGAGAGGGGGAGGCACCAAAGCTTAGGTATGAAATCCCTCCTCTCCCCCACTATATATAGGGCCAAGGGAGAGGGGGAGGGCGCAGCCTTGCCCCTTCCTCCAAGGAAGGGTGCGGCCAAGGGTGGGGAGGAGTCCATCCTCCCCAAGGCACCTCGGAGGTGCCTTCCCCCTTTAGGACTCTCCCCTTTTTTTCTCTCTTGGCGCATGGGCCTCTTGGGGCTGGTGCCCTTGGCCCATATAGGCCAAGGCGCACCCCCTACAGCCCATGTGGCCCCCCGGGGCAGGTGGCCCCACCCGGTGGACCCCCGGGACCCTTCCGGTGGTCCCGGTACAATACCGGTGACCCCGAAACTTGTCCCGATGGCCGAAATAGCACTTCCTATATATAATTCTTTACCTACGGACCATTCCGGAACTCCTCGTGACGTCCGGGATCTCATCCGGGACTCCGAACAATATTCGGGTTACTGCATACACATATCTTCATAACCCTAGCGTCACCGAACCTTAAGTGTGTAGACCCTACGGGTTCGGGAGACATGCAGACATGACCGAGACGTTCTCCGGTCAATAACCAACAGCGGGATCTGGATACCCATGATGGCTCCCGCATGTTACACGATGATCTCATAGGATGAACCACGATGTCAAGGACTTAATCAATCCCGTATTCAATTCCCTTTGTCTATCGGTATGTTACTTGCCTGAGATTCGATCGTCGGTATCCAATACCTTGTTCAATCTCGTTACCGGCAAGTCTCTTTACTCGTTCCGTAACACATCATCCCGTGATCAACTCCTTGGTCACATTGCGCATATGATGATGTCCTACCGAGTGGGCCCAGAGATACCTCTCCGTTTACACGGAGTGACAAATCCCAGTCTCGATTCGTGCCAACCCAACAGACACTTTCAGAGATACCTGTAATGCACCTTTATAGTCACCCAGTTACGTTGTGACGTTTGATACACCCAAAGCATTCCTACGGTATCCGGGAGTTGCACAATCTCATGGTCTACGGAAAAGATACTTGACATTAGAAAAGCTTTAGCATACGAACTACACGATCTTTGTGCTAGGCTTAGGATTGGGTCTTGTCCATCACATGATTCTCCTAATGATGTGATCCCATTATCAACGACATCCAATGTCCATGGTCAGGAAACCGTAACCATCTATTGATCAACGAGCTAGTCAACTAGAGGCTTACTAGGGACATGGTGTTGTCTATGTATCCACACATGTATCTGAGTTTCCTATCAATACAATTATAGCATGGATAATAAACGATTATCATGAACAAGGAAATATAATAATAATCAATTTATTATTGCCTCTAGGGCATATTTCCAACACTAACATGATTCGGACAGACTTAAGCATCGATACGAGTGAGAAAATCTCATTGTATTCAACACCTTGAACTTGTCGAAATCCTTTCGCAACAAGTCGAGCTTAGTAGATAGTAACACTACTATCAGTGTCCGTCTTCCTCTTGAAGATCCATTTATTTAACATGGCTTGCTGATCATCGAGCAAGTCAATCAAAGTCCATACTTTGTTCTCATACATGGATCTCATCTCAGATTTTATGGCCTCAAGCCATTTCGTGGAATGTGGGCTCATCATCGCTTCCTCATAGTTCGTAGGTTCATCATGGGAGTAGTACACATCCTTGTCATCCCACGAGGTTTGGGAGTGACTTGATCTGAAGTTTCATGATCACTATCATAAGCTTCCACTTCAATTGGTGTAGGTGCCACAGGAACAACTCTTTGTGCCCTGCTATACACTAGTTGAAGTGACGGTTCAATAACCTTATCAAGTCTCCACCATCCTCCCACTCAATTCTTTCGAGAGAAACCTTTCCTCGAGAAAGGACCCGATTCAAGAAACAATCCATATTGCTTTTGGATCTGAATTAGGAGGTATACCCAACTGTTTGGGTGTCCTATGAAGATGCATTTTATCCGCTTTGGGTTCGAGCTTATCAACATGAAACTTTTTCACATAAGCGTCGCAGCCCCAAACTTTTAAGAAATGACAGCTTAGGTTTCACTAAACCATAGTTCATACGGTGTCATCTCATCGGAATTACGTGGTGCCCTATTTAAAGAGAATGTGGTTGTTGTTGGAAATATGCCCTAGAGGCAATAATAAAAGTGTTATTATTATATTTCTTTGTTCACGATAATAGTCTTTTATTCATGCTATAACTGTATTATCCGGAAATCGTAATACACGTGTGAATATATAGACCACAATATGTCCCTAGTGAGCCTCTAGTTGACTAGCTCGTTGTGATCAACAGATAGTCATGGTTTCCTGGCTATGGACATTGGATGTCGTTGATAATGGGATCACATCATTAGGAGAATGATGTGATGGACAAGACCCAATCCTAAGCCTAGCACAAAGATCGTGTAGTTAAATTGCTAGAGCTTTGCCAATGTCAAGTATCTCTTCCTTCGACCATGAGAGCGTGTAACTCCTGGATACCGTAGGAGTGCTTTGGGTGTATCAAACGTCACAACGTAACTGGGTGACTATAAAGGTGCACTACAGGTATCTCCGAAAGTATCTATTGTTTTATGCGGATCGAGACTGGGATTTGTCACTCCGTGTAAACGGAGAGGTATCTCTGGGCCCACTCGGTAGGACATCATCATATGCGCAATGTGACCAAGGAGTTGATCACGGGATGATGTGTTACGGAACGAGTAAAGTGACTTGCCGGTAACGAGATTGAACAAGGTATTGGATACCGACGATCGAGTCTCGGGCAAGTAACATACCGATAGACAAAGGGAATTGAATACGGGATTGATTAAGTCCTTGACATCGTGGTTCATCCGATGAGATCATCGTGGAACATGTGGGAGCCATCATGGGTATCCAGATCCCGCTGTTGGTTATTGACCGGAGAACGTCTCGGTCATGTCTACATGTCTCCCGAACCCGTAGGGTCTACACACTTAATGTTCGGTGATGCTAGGGTTATAAAGGAAGCTTGTATGTGGTTACCGAATGTTGTTCGGAGTCCCGGATGAGATCCCGGACGTCACGAGGAGTTCCGGAATGGTCCGGAGGTAAAGATTTATATATGGGAAGTCCTGTTTTGGTCACCGGAAAAGTTTCGGGCGATATCGGTAATGTACCGGGACCACCGGGAGGGTCCCGGGGGTCCACCAAGTGGGGCCACCTGCCCCAGAAGGTTGTGTGGGCCAAGTGTGGGAGGGGACCAGCCCCTAGGAGGGCTGGTGCGCCCCCCACAAGGGGGCCAAGGCGCAAGGGAGAGTGGGAGGGGGCAAACCCTAGTCTAGATGGGCCTTAAGGCCCACCTAGTGGGCGCCTCCCCTCTCTCCCCCTCTTGGCCGCCTCCCCAAGTCCCATCTAGGGCTGGCCGCACCCCTTGGGGTGGGAAACCCTAAAGGGGGCGCAGCCCCCTTCTCCCCTATATAAATAGAGGCCTGGGGCTGCCCATAACACATGAGAACTTCTCCTCTCGTTGGTACAGCCCTGTCTCTCCTCCTCCTCCTCTCCCATGGTGCTTGGCGAAGCCCTGCTGGATTACCACGCTCCTCCACCACCACCACGCCGTAGTGCTGCTGCTGGATGGAGTCTTCCTCAACCTCTCCCTCTCTCCTTGCTGGATCAAGGCGTGGGAGACGTCACCGGGCTGTACGTGTGTTGAACGCGGAGGTGCCGTGCGTTCGGCACTTGATCATCGGTGATTTGAATCACGACGAGTACGACTTCATCAACCCCATTCACTTGAACGCTTCCGCTTAGCGATCTACAAGGGTATGTAGATGCACTCTCCTTCCCCTCCTTGCTGGTTTCTCCATAGATAGATCTTGGTGACACGTAGGAAAATTTTGAATTTCTGCTACGTTCCCCAACAGTTGTCTCTAATGCCTAACCCATAAACTATTGTGGTAATTTGATAAGAGACATCATGGTATGCATCATATCCAATAGGGTGCAGTTATGATGTTCGGACACACCATCACACTGTGGTGTTCCAGGCTGTATCAGTTGTGAAACAATTTCCACAATGTCTTAATTCTATGTCAAACTTGTAACTCAAATATTCATCTCTATGATCATATCATAGATCTTTTATCCTCTTGCCACGACGATCTTTCAACTTCACCCTGAAATTACTTGAACCTTTCAATAATTCAGACTCGTGATTCATCAAGTAAATATACTCAACATCTACTCAAATCATCTGTGAAGTAAGAACATAACGATATCCACTACATGCCTCAGCACTCATTGGACTGCACACATCAAAAATGTATTACGTCCAACAAGTTGCTTTCTAGTTCCATTTTACTGAAACCGAGGCTTTCAGTCATCTTGCCCATGTGGTATGATTTGCATGTCTCAAGTGATTCAAAATCAAGTGAGTACAAAACGGTCCATTTGCATGGAGTTTCTTCATGCATATATACCAACAGACATGGTTCGCATGTCTCAAACTTTTCAAAAACGAGTGAGCCCAAAGATCCATCAACATGGAGCTTCTTCATGCGTTTTATACCGATATGACTTACGTGGCAGTGCCACAAGTGGGTGGTACTATCAATACTATCTTATATCTTTTGGCATGAACATGTGTATCACTACGATCGAGATTCAATGAACCATTCATTTTAGGCGTAAGACCATTGAAGGTATTATTCAAATAAACAGAGTAACCATTATTCTCCTTAAATAAATAACCGTATTGCGATAGGCATAATCCAATCATGTCCATGCTCAACGCAAACACCAATCTCGATGGTAGAGGGAGCGTGCGATACTTGATCACATCAAGCTTGGAAACACTTCCAACACATATCGTCATCTCACCTTTAGCTAGTCTTCGTTTGTTCCGTAGCTTTTATTTCGAGTTACTAACACTTAGCAACCGAACCGGTATCTAATACCCTGGTGCTACTAGGAGTACTAGTAAAGTACACATCAACACAATGTATATCCAATATACTTCTATCGACCTTGCCAGCCTTCTCATCTACCAAGTATCTAGGGTAATTCTGCTCCAGTGGCTGTTCCCCTTATTACAGAAGCACTCAGTCTCGGGTTTGGGTTCAACCTTGGGTTTCTTCACTAGAGCAGCAGCTGATTTGCCGTTTCATGAAGTATCCCTTCTTGCCCTTGCCCTTCTTGAAACTAGTGGTTTCACCAACCATCAACAATTGATGCTCCTTCTTGATTTCTACTTTCGTGGTGTCAAACATCACGAATACCTCAAGGATCATCATATCTATCCCTGATATGTTATAGTTCATCACAAAGCTCTAGCAGCTTGGTGGCAATGACTTCGGAGAAACTATCACTATTTCATCTGGAAGATCAACTCCCACTTGATTCAAGTGATTGTTGTACTCAGACAATCTGAGCACAAGCTCAACAATTGAGCTTCTCTCCTTGTTTGCAGGCTAAGAAAATCGTCGGAGGTCTCATACCTCTTGACGTGGGCACGAGCCTGAAATTCCAATTTCAGCCCTTGAAACATCTCATATGTTCCGCGATGTTTCGAAAACGTCTTTAGTGCCTCAACTCTAAACCGTTTAACTGAACTATCACGTAGTTGTCTTTATTTATTGTATGACCTGCGTGTCATTGAACAACGCCATGTAAATTACTTTACTTTATTGCTAAACGCGTTAGCCATAGAAGTAGAAGTAGTCGTTGGCGTGACAACTTCATGAAGACACGATGATGGAGATCATGATGATGGAGATCATGGTGTCATGCTGGTGACAAGATGATCATGGAGCCCCGAAGATGGAGATCAATGGAGCTATATGATATTGGCCATATCATGTCACAACTATATAATTGCATGTGATGTTTATTATGTTTATGCATCTTTTTTACTTAGGACGACGGTAGTAAATAAGATGATCCCTTACAAAATTTCAAGAAGTGTTCTCCCCTAACTGTGCACCGTTGCTACAGTTCGTCGCTTCTAAGCACCACGTGATGATCGGGTGTGATGGATTCTTACGTTCACATACAACGGGTGTAAGACAGTTTTACACAGCGAAAACACTTAGGGTTAACTTGACGAGCCTAGCATGTGCAGACATGGCCTCGGAACACGGAGACCGAAAGGTCGAGCATGAGTCGTATAGTAGATACGATCAACATGAAGATGTTCACCGATGATGACTAGTCCGTCTCACGTGATGATCGGACACGGCCTAGTTGACTCGGATCATGTGATCACTTAGATGACCAAAGGGATGTCTATCTGAGTGGGAGTTCATAAGATGAACTTAATTATCCTGAACATAGTCAAAAGGATTTTGCAAATTATGTCGTAGCTCGCGCTTTAGTTCTACTGTTTTAGATATGTTCCTAGAGAAAATATAGTTGAAAGTTGATAGTAGCAATTATGCGAACAGTAGAAAGCTTATGTCCTTAATGCACTGCTCAGTGTGCTGAACCCCAAATGTCGTTTGTGGATGTTTCGAACATCGAACATACACGTTTTGATAACTACGTGATAGTTCAGTTAAATGGTTTAAGTAGAGGCACCAAAGACGTTTTCGAAACGTCGCGGAACATATGAGATGTTTCGAGGGCTGAAATTGGGATTTCAGGCTCGTGCCCACGTCAAGAGGTATAAGACCTTCGACAATTTTCTTAGCCTACAAACTAAGGGAGAAAAGCTCAATCGTTGAGCTTGTGCTCAGATTGTCTGAGTGCAACAATCACTTGAATCGAGTGGGAGTTGATCTTCCAAATGAGATAGTGATGTTTCTCCAAAGTCATTGCCACCAAGCTGCTAGAGCTTCGTGATGAACTATAACATATCAGGGATAGATATGATGATCCTTGAGGTATTCGCGATGTTTGACACCGCGAAAGTAGAAATCAAGAAGGAGCATCAATTGTTGATGGTTGGTGAAACCACTAGTTTCAAGAAGGGCAAGGGCAAGAAGGGATACTTCATGAAACGGCAAATCAGCTGCTGCACCAGTGAAGAAACCCGAGGTTGAACCCAAACCCGAGACTAAGTGCTTCTGTAATAAGGGGAACAACCACTGGAGTAGGATTACCCTAGATACTTGGTAGATGAGAAGGCTGGCAAGGTCGATAGAAGTATACATTATGTTAATGTGTAGTTTACTAGTACTCCTAGTAGCACCAAGGTATTAGATACCGGTTCGGTTGCTAAGTGTTAGTAACTCGAAATAAAAGCTACGGAATAAACGGAGACTAGCTAAAGGTGAGCTGACGATATGTGTTGGAAGTGTTTCCAACGTTGATATGATCAAGCATCACACGCTCCCTCTACCATCGAGATTGGTGTTTGCGTTGAGCATAGACATGATTGGATTATGTCTATCGCAATACAGTTATTCATTTAAGGAGAATAATGGTTACTCTGTTTATTTGAATAATACATTCAATGGTCTTACACCTAAAATGAATGGTTTATTGAAACTCGATCGTAGTCATACACATGTTCATGCCAAAAGATATAAGATAGTAATGATAGTACCACTTACTTGTGGCACTGCCATGTAAGTCATAATGGTATAAAACGCATGAAGAAGCTCCATGTTGATGGATCTTTGGACTCACTCGTTTTAGAAAAGTTTGAGACATGCGAACCATGTCTATTGGTGTATACGCATGAAGAAACTCCATGCAGATGGATCGTTTGGACTCACTTGATTTTGAATCACTTGAGATATGCAAATCATACCACATGGGCAAGATGACTGAAAAGCCTCGTTTTCAGTAAGATGGAACAAGATAGCAACTTGTTGGAAGTAACACATTTTGATGTGTGCAGTCCAATGAGTGCTGAGGCATGCAGTGAATATCGTTATGTTCTTACTTCACAGATGATTCGAGTAGATGTTGAGAATATTTACTTGATGAAACACAAGTCTGAATTATTGAATGGTTCAAATAATTTCAGAGTGAAGTAGAAGATCATTGTGACAAGAGGATAAAATGTCTATGATATGATCATAGAGATGAATATCTAAGTTACGAGTTTTGGCACACAATTAAGACATTGTGGAAATTGTTTTGCAATTAATACCGCCTGGAACACCATAGTGTGATGGTGTGTCCGAACATCATAGTTGCACCCTATTGGATATGGTGCGTACCATGATGTCTCTTATCGAATTACCACTATTGTCCATGGGTTAGGCATTAGAGACAACCATATTCACTTTAAATAGGGCACCACGTAATTCCGTTGAGATGACACCGTATGAATTATGGTTTAGAGAAACCTAAGTTGTCGTTTCTTAAAGGTTTGGGGCTGCGACGCTTATGTGAAAAAGTTTCAGGATTGATAAGCTCGAACCCAAAGCGGATAAAATGCATCTTCATAGGACACCCAAAACAGTTGGGTGTACCTCCTAATTCAGATCCGAAAGCAATATGGATTGTTTCTTGAATCGGGTCCTTTCTCGAGGAAAGGTTTCTCTCGAAAGAGTTGAGTGGGAGGATGGTGGAGACTTGATATGGTTATTGAACTATCACTTCAACCAGTGTATCAGGGCACAGGAAGTTGTTCATGTGGCACCTACACCAATTGAAGTAGAAGCTTATGATAGTGATCATGAAGTTTCGGATCAAGCCACTGCCGTACCTCGTAGGGTGACAAGGATACGTACTACTTTAGAGTGGTACAGTAATCCTGTCTTGAAGGTCATGTTGCTAGACAACAATGAACCTACGAGCTATGGGGAAGCGATGGTGGGCCCAAATTTCGACAAATGGTTAAGAAACCATGAAATCCGAGATAGGATCCATGTATCAGAACAAAGCATGGACTTTGGCGGACTTTCCCAATGATCGGCAAGCCATTGAGATAAATGGATCTTTTAAGAAGAAGACGGACGTGGATGGTAATGTCACCATCTATGAAGCTCGACTTGTGGCGAAGAGTTTTTCACAAGTTCAAGGAGTTGACTACGATGAGATTTTCTCATTCGTAGCGATGCTTAAGTCCGTCGGAATCATGTTAGCATAAGCTGCATTTATGAAATCTGGCAGATGGATGTCAAAACGAGTTTCCTTGCCAACTTTCGTAAGGAAAGGTTGTATGTGATACAATTAGAAAGGTTTTGTCGATCCTAAGGATGCTAAAAGGTATGCTAGCTCCAGCAATCCTTCTAAAGACTGGAGTAAGCATCTCGGAGTTGGAATGTGCGCTTTGATGAGATGATCAAAGATTTTGGTGTATACAAAGTTTATGAGAAACTTGTATTTCCAAAGAAGTGAGTGGGAGCACTATAGAATTTCTGATGAGTATATGTTGATCAGAAATGATGTAGAATTTCTAGAAAGCATATAGCGTTATTTGAAAGGTGTTTTTCAATAGAAAACCTGGATTAAGCTACTTGAACATTGAGGATCAAGATCTATGAGGATGGATCAAAACGCTTAATGGTACTTTCAAATGAGCACATACCTTGACATGATCTTGAAGGTGTTCAAGATGGACCAGTCAAAGAAGGAGTTCTTGCCTGAGTTGTAAGGTACGAAGTTAAGACTTAAAGCTCGACCACGGTAGAATAGAGAGAAAGGACGAAGGTCGTCCCCTATGCTTAAGACGTAGGCTCTTCAGTATGCTATGCTGTGTACCGCACCTGAAGTGTGCCTTGCCATGAGTCAGTCAAGGGGTACAAGAGTGATCCAAGAATGGCTCACAGGACAGCGGTCAAAGTTATCCTTAGTAACTAGTGGACTAAGGAATTTTCTCGATTATGGAGGTGATAAAAGAGTTCGTCGTAAAGGGTTATGTCGATGCAAGCTTGACACCTATCCGGATAGCTCTGAGTAGAGAGACCGGATACATATAATGGAGCAATAATTTAGAATAGCTCCAAGTAGAACAGTTATTTGGAATAGCTCCAAATAGAGCGTGGTAGCTGCATCTAGGAGATGACATAGAGATTTGTAAAGCACACATGGATCTGAAAGGTTCAGACCCGTTGACTAAAACCTCTCTCACAAGCAACATGATCAAACATAAAACTCATTGAGTGTTAATCACATAGTGATGTGAACTAGACTACTGACTCTAGTAAACTCTTGGGTATTAGTCACATGGCGATGTGACCTGTGAGTGTTAATCACATGGCGATGTGAACTAGATTATTGACTCTAGTGCAAGTGGGAGACTGTTGGAAATATGCCCTAGAGGCAATAATAAAAGTGTTATTATTATATTTCTTTGTTCATGATAATAGTCTTTTATTCATGCTATAACTATATTATCCGGAAATCGTAATACACGTGTGAATACATAGACCACAATATGTCCCTAGTGAGCCTCTAGTTGACTAGCTCGTTGTGATCAACAGATAGTCATGGTTTCCTGGCTATGGACATTGGATGTCGTTGATAACGGGATCACATCATTAGGAGAATGATGTGATGGACAAGACCCAATCCTAAGCCTAGCACAAAGATCATGTAGTTCAATTGCTAGAGCTTTGCCAATGTCAAGTATCTCTTCCTTCGACCATGAGAGCGTGTAACTCCTGGATACCGTAGGAGTGCTTTGGGTGTATCAAACGTCACAACGTAACTGGGTGACTATAAAGGTGCACTACAGGTATCTCCGAAAGTATCTATTGTTTTATGCGGATCGAGACTGGGATTTGTCACTCCGTGTAAACGGAGAGGTATCTCTGGGCCCACTCGGTAGGACATCATCATATGCGCAATGTGACCAAGGAGTTGATCACGGGATGATGTGTTACGGAACGAGTAAAGTGACTTGCCGGTAACGAGATTGAACAAGGTATTGGATACCGACGATCGAGTCTCGGGCAAGTAACATACCGATAGACAAAGGGAATTGAATACGGGATTGATTAAGTCCTTGACATCGTGGTTCATCCGATGAGATCATCGTGGAACATGTGGGAGCCATCATGGGTATCCAGATCCTGCTGTTGGTTATTGACCGGAGAACGTCTCGGTCATGTCTACATGTCTCCCGAACCCGTAGGGTCTACACACTTAAGGTTCGGTGACGCTAGGGTTATAAAGGAAGCTTGTATGTGGTTACCGAATGTTGTTCGGAGTCCCGGATGAGATCCCGGACGTCACGAGGAGTTCCGGAATGGTCCGGAGGTAAAGATTTATATATGGGAAGTCCTGTTTTGGTCACCGGAAAAGTTTCGGGCGATATCGGTAATGTACCGGGACCACCGGGAGGGTCCCGGGGGTCCACCAAGTGGGGCCACCTGCCCCAGAAGGTTGTGTGGGCCAAGTGTGGGAGGGGACCAGCCCCTAGGAGGGCTGGTGCGCCCCCCACAAGGGGGCCAAGGCGCAAGGGAGAGTGGGAGGGGGCAAACCCTAGTCCAGATGGGCCTTAAGGCCCACCTAGTGGGCGCCTCCCCTCTCTCCCCCTCTTGGCCGCCTCCCCAAGTCCCATCTAGGGCTGGCTGCACCCCTTGGGGTGGGAAACCCTAAAGGGGGCGCAGCCCCCTTCTCCCCTATATAAATAGAGGCCTGGGGCTGCCCATAACACATGAGAACTTCTCCTCTCGTTGGTGCAGCCCTGTCTCTCCTCCTCCTCCTCTCCCATGGTGCTTGGCGAAGCCCTGCTGGATTACCACGCTCCTCCACCACCACCACGCCGTAGTGCTGCTGCTGGATGGAGTCTTCCTCAACCTCTCCCTCTCTCCTTGCTGGATCAAGGCGTGGGAGACGTAACCGGGCTGTACGTGTGTTGAACGCGGAGGTGCCGTGCGTTCGGCACTTGATCATCGGTGATTTGAATCACGACGAGTACGACTTCATCAACCCCGTTCACTTGAACGCTTCCGCTTAGCGATCTACAAGGGTATGTAGATGCACTCTCCTTCCCCTCGTTGCTGGTTTCTCCATAGATAGATCTTGGTGACACGTAGGAAAATTTTGAATTTCTGCTACGTTCCCCAACAGTTGTCTCTAATGCCTAACCCATAAACTATTGTGGTAATTTGATAAGAGACATCATGGTATGCATCATATCCAATAGGGTGCAGTTATGATGTTCGGACACACCATCACACTATGGTGTTCCAGGCTGTATCAGTTGTGAAACAATTTCCACAATGTCTTAATTCTATGCCAAACTTGTAACTCAGATATTCATCTCTATGATCATATCATAGATCTTTTATCCTCTTGCCACGACGATCTTTCAACTTCACCCTGAAATTACTTGAACCTTTCAATAATTCAGACTCGTGATTCATCAAGTAAATATACTCAACATCTACTCAAATCATCTGTGAAGTAAGAACATAACGATATCCACTACATGCCTCAGCACTCATTGGACTGCACACATCAAAAATGTATTACGTCCAACAAGTTGCTTTCTAGTTCCATTTTACTGAAACCGAGGCTTTCAGTCATCTTGCCCATGTGGTATGATTTGCATGTCTCAAGTGATTCAAAATCAAGTGAGTACAAAACGGTCCATTTGCATGGAGTTTCTTCATGCATATATACCAACAGACATGGTTCGCATGTCTCAAACTTTTCAAAAACGAGTGAGCCCAAAGATCCATCAACATGGAGCTTCTTCATGCGTTTTATACCGATATGACTTACGTGGCAGTGCCACAAGTGGGTGGTACTATCAATACTATCTTATATCTTTTGGCATGAACATGTGTATCACTACGATCGAGATTCAATGAACCATTCATTTTAGGCGTAAGACCATTGAAGGTATTATTCAAATAAACAGAGTAACCATTATTCTCCTTAAATAAATAATCGTATTGCGATAGGCATAATCCAATCATGTCCATGCTCAACGCAAACACCAATCTCGATGGTAGAGGGAGCGTGCGATACTTGATCACATCAAGCTTGGAAACACTTCCAACACATATCGTCATCTCACCTTTAGCTAGTCTTCGTTTGTTCCGTAGCTTTTATTTCGAGTTACTAACACTTAGCAACCGAACCGGTATCTAATACCCTGGTGCTACTAGGAGTACTAGTAAAGTACACATCAACACAATGTATATCCAATATACTTCTATCGACCTTGCCAGCCTTCTCATCTACCAAGTATCTAGGGTAATTCTACTGTGGCTGTTCCCCTTATTACAGAAGCACTCAGTCTCGGGTTTGGGTTCAACCTTGGGTTTCTTCACTAGAGCAGCAGCTGATTTGCCGTTTCATGAAGTATCCCTTCTTGCCCTTGCCCTTCTTGAAACTAGTGGTTTCACCAACCATCAACAATTGATGCTCCTTCTTGATTTCTACTTTCGCGGTGTCAAACATCACGAATACCTCAAGGATCATCATATCTATCCCTGATATGTTATAGTTCATCACAAAGCTCTAGCAGCTTGGTGGCAATGACTTCGGAGAAACTATCACTATTTCATCTGGAAGATCAACTCCCACTTGATTCAAGTGATTGTTGTACTCAGACAATCTGAGCAGAAGCTCAACAATTGAGCTTCTCTCCTTGTTTGCAGGCTAAGAAAATCGTCGGAGGTCTCATACCTCTTGACGTGGGCACGAGCCTGAAATTCCAATTTCAGCCCTTGAAACATCTCATATGTTCCGCGATGTTTCGAAAACGTCTTTAGTGCCTCAACTCTAAACCGTTTAACTGAACTATCACGTAGTTATCAAAATGTGTATGTCAGATGTTCGCAACATCCACAGACAACGTTCGAGGTTCAACACACCGAGCGGTGCATTAAGGACATAAGCCTTCTAAGAAGCAATGAGGACAATCCTCAGTTTACGGACCTAGTCTGCATAATTGCTACTATCAACTTTCAACTAAATTTTCTCTAGGAACATATCTAAACAGTAGAACTAAAGCGCGAGCTACGACATAATTTGCAAAAACCTTTTGACTATGTTCAGGATAATTAAGTTCATCTTATGAACTCCCACTCAGATAGACATCCCTCTGGTCATCTAAGTGATTACATGATCCGAGTCAACTAGGCCGTGTCCGATCATCACGTGAGACGGACTAGTCATCATTGGTGAACATCTTCATGTTGATCGTATCTACTATACGACTCATGCTCGACCTTTCGGTCTCCGTGTTCCGAGGCCATGTCTGCACATGCTAGGATCGTCAAGTTAACCCTAAGTGTTTTCGCTGTGTAAAACTGTCTTACACCCGTTGTATGTGAACGTAAGAATCCATCACACCCGATCATCACGTGGTGCTTAGAAGCGACGAACTGTAGCAATGGTGCACAGTTAGGGGAGAACACTTCTTGAAATTGTTGTAAGGGATCATCTTATTTACTACCGTCGTCCTAAGTAAACAAGATGCATAAACATGATAAACATCACATGCAATCAAATAGTAGTGACATGATATGGCCAATATCATGTAGCTCCTTTGATCTCCATCTTGGGGCTCCATGATCATCTATTACAAGAACATGATCAATCTCATACATTACATATATCATTCATCACATCCTTTTGGCCATATCACATCACATAGCATACCCTGCAAAAACAAGTTAGACGTCCTCTAATTGTTGTTTGCATGTTTTATGTGGCTGCTATGGGTTTCTAGCAAGAACGTTTCTTACCTACGCAAAACCACAACGTGATATGCCAATTTCTATTTACCCTTCATAAGGACCCTTTTCATCGAATCCGATCCGACTAAAGTAGGAGAGACAGACACCCGCTAGCCACCTTATGCAACTAGTGCATGTTTGTCGGTGGAACCGGTCTCACGTAAGAATACGTGTAAGGTTGGTCCGGGCCGCTTCATCCCACGATGCCGCCGAATCAAGATAAGACTAGTAGCAGGAAGCATATTGAACAAAATCAACGCCCACAACTACTTTGTGTTCTACTCGTGCATAGAATCTACGCAATAGACCTAGCTCTTGATGCCACTGTTGGGGAACGTAGCAGAAATTCAAAATTTTCCTACGTGTCACCAAGATCTATCTATGGAGAGACCAGCAACGAGGGGAAGGAGAGTGCATCTACATACCCTTGTAGATCGCTAAGCGGAAGCGTTCAAGTGAACGGGGTTGATGAAGTCGTACTCGTCGTGATTCAAATCACCGATGATCAAGTGCCGAATGGACGGCACCTCCGCGTTCAACACACGTACAGCCCGATGACGTCTCCCATGCCTTGATCCAGCAAGGAGAGAGGGAGAGGTTGATGAAGGTTCAGCAACACGACGGCGTGGTGGTGGATACAGGGCGTCACAGTAGCAGGGCTTCGCCTATACTACGAGAGAGAGACGTAACGGGGAGAGGGGGAAGCACCAAAGGCTTAGGTATGAAATCCCTCCTCTCCACCACTATATATAGGGCCAAGGGAGAGGGGGAGGGCGCAGCCTTGCCCCTTCCTCCAAGGAAGGGTGCGGCCAAGGGTGGGGAGGAGTCCATCCTCCCCAAGGCACCTCGGAGGTGCCTTCCCCCTTTAGGACTCTCCCCTTTTTTCTCTCTCTTGGCGCATGGGCCTCTTGGGGCTGGTGCCCTTGGCCCATATAGGCCAAGGCGCACCCCCTACAGCCCATGTGGCCCCCCGGAGCAGGTGGCCCCACCCGGTGGACCCCCGGGACCCTTCCGGTGGTCCCGGTACAATACCGGTGACCCCGAAACTTGTCCCGATGGCCGAAATAGCACTTCTTATATATAATTCTTTACCTCCGGACCATTCCGGAACTCCTCGTGACGTCCGGGATCTCATCCGGGACTCCCAACAATATTCGGGTTACTGCATACACATATCTTCATAACCCTAGCATCACCGAACCTTAAGTGTGTAGACCTTACGGGTTCGGGAGACATGCAGACATGACCGAGACGTTCTCCGGTCAATAACCAACAGCGGGATCTGGATACCCATGATGGCTCCCACATGTTCCACGATGATCTCATCGGATGAACCACGATGTCAAGGACTTAATCAATCCCGTATTCAATTCCCTTTGTCTATCGGTATGTTACTTGCCCGAGATTCGATCGTCGGTATCCAATACCTTGTTCAATCTCGTTACCGGCAAGTCTCTTTACTCGTTCCATAACACATCATCCCGTGATCAACTCCTTGGTCACATTGCGCATATGATGATGTCCTACCGAGTGGGCCCAGAGATACCTCTTCGTTTACACGGAGTGACAAATCCCAGTCTCGATTCGTGCCAACCCAACAGACACTTTTAGAGATACCTGTAATGCACCATTATAGTCACCCAGTTACGTTGTGACGTTTGATACACCCAAAGCATTCCTACGGTATCCGGGAGTTGCACAATCTCATGGTCTAAGGAAAAGATACTTGACATTAGAAAAGCTTTAGCATACGAACTACACGATCTTTGTGCTAGGCTTAGGATTGGGTCTTGTCCATCACATGATTCTCCTAATGATGTGATCCCGTTATCAACGACATCCAATGTCCATGGTCAGGAAACCGTAACCATCTATTGATCAACGAGCTAGTCAACTAGAGGCTTACTAGGGACATGGTGTTGTCTATGTATCCACACATGCATCTGAGTTTCCTATCAATACAATTATAGCATGGATAATAAACGATTATCATGAGCAAGGAAATATAATAATAATCAATTTATTATTGCCTCTAGGGCATATTTCCAGCACTAACATGATTCGGACAGACTTAAGCATCGATACGAGTGAGAAAATCTCATTGTATTCAACACCTTGAACTTGTCGAAATCCTTTCGCAACAAGTCGAGCTTAGTAGATAGTAACACTACTATCAGTGTCCGTCCCTCTTGAAGATCCATTTATTTAACATGGCTTGCTGATCATCGAGCAAGTCAATCAAAGTCCATACTTTGTTCTCATACATGGATCTCATCTCAGATTTTATGGCCTCAAGCCATTTCGTGGAATCTGGGCTCATCATCGCTTCCTCATAGTTCGTAGGTTCATCATGGGCTAGTAACATGACTTCCAGAACAGGATTACCGTACTACTCCGGTGCGGACTGTACTTTGGAAGACCTCCGTGGTTTTGTAGTAACTTGATCTAAAGTTTCATGATCATCATCATTAGCTTCCTTGCTAATTGGTGTAGGAATCACTGGAACTGATTTCTGTGATGAACTACTTTCCAATTCGGGAGAAGGTACAAATTACCTTATCAAGCTCTACTTTCCTCCCACTCACTTCTTTCGAGAGAAACTCCTTCTCTAGAAAGGATCCATTCTTAGCAACGAATGTTTTGCCTTCGGATCTGTGATAGAAGGTGTACCCAACAGTTCCCTTTGGGTATTCTATGAAGACGCACTTCTCCGATTTGGGTTCGAGCTTATCAGGTTGAAAACCTTTTTCATATAAGCATCGCAACTCCAAACTTTAAGAAATGACAGCTTAGGTTTACTGCTAAACCATAGTTCATACGGTGTCGTCTCAACGGATTTAGATGGCTCCCTATTAAATGGGAATGCAGCTGTCTCTAATGCATAACCCCAAAACGATAGTGGTAAATCGATAAGAGACAGCATAGATCGCACCATATCTAGTAAAGTATGATTACGACGTTCGGACACACCATTACATTGTGGTGTTCCAGGTGGCGAGAGTTGCGAAACTATTTCACATTGTTTCAAATGAAGACCAAACTCGTAACTCAAATATTCGTCTCCACGATCAGATCGTAGAAACTTTATTTTTCTTGTTACGATGACTTTCCACTTCACTCTGAAATTCTTTGAACTTTTCAAATGTTTCAGACTTATGTTTCATCAAGTAGATATACCCATATCTGCTCAAATCATCTGTGAAGGACTGAAAATAACGATACACGCCGCGAGCCTTAACACTCGTCGGATCACATACATCGATATGTATTATTTCCAATGTCAGTAGCTCGTTCCATTGTTCCGGATAACGGAGTTTTAGTCATCTTGCCCAAAAGGCACGGTTCGCAAGCATCGAATGATTCATAACCAAGTGATTCCGAAAATCCATCTTTATGGAGTTTCTTCATGCGCTTTACACCAATATGACCCAAACGGCAGAGCCACAAATAAGTTGCACTATCATTATTAACTTTGCATCTTTTGGCATCAATATTATGAATATGTGTATCACTATGATCGAGATCCAACAAACTAATTTCATTGGGTGTATGACCAGTTGAAGGTTTTATTCATGTAAACAGAACAACAATTATTCTCTGACTTTAAATGAATAACCGTATTGCAATAAACATGATCAAATCATATTCATGCTCAACGCAAATGCTAAATAACATTTGTTTAGGTTTAACACTAATCCTGAAAGTATAGGGAGTGTGCGATGATGATCATATCAATCTTGGAACTACTTCCAACACTCATCGTCACTTCCCCTTCAACTAGTCTCTGTTTATTCTGTAACTCCTGTTTCGAGTTACTAATCTTAGCAACCGAACAAGTATCAAATACTCAGGGGCTACTATAAACACTAGTAAGGCACACATCAATAACCTGTATATCAAATATACCCTTGTTCACTTTGCCATCCTTCTTATCCACCAAATATTCAGGGCATTTCTGCTACCAGTGACCATTTCCTTTGTAGTGTAAGCACTCAGTTTCAGGCTTTGGTCCAGCTTTGGTCTTCTTCACGGGAGTGACAACTTGTTTGCCATTCTACTTGAAGTTTCCCTTTCTTTCCCTTTGCCCTTTTCTTGACACTAGTGGTCTTGTTAATCATCAACACTTGATGCTCTTTCTTGATTTCCACCTTCATCAATTTCAACATCATGAAGAGCTCGGGAATCGTTTTCGTCATCCCTTGCATAATATAGTTCATCACGAAGTTCTAGTAACTTAGTGATGGTGACTAGAGAATTCTGTCAATCACTATCTCATCTGGAAGATTAACTCCCACTTGATTCAAGCGATTGAAGTACCCAGACAATCTGAGCACATGCTCACTAGTTGAGCGATTCTCCTCCATCTTTTAGCTATAGAACTTGTTGGAGACTTCATATCTCTCAACTCGGGTATTTGCTTGAAATATTAACTTCAACTCCTGGAACATCTCATATGGTCCATGATCTTCAAAACGTCTTTGAAGTCCCGATTTTAAGCTGTTAAGCATGGTGCACTAAACTATCAAGTAGTCATCACATTGAGCTAGCCGAACGTTCATAATGTCAACATCTGCTCCTGCAATAGGTTTGTCACCTAGCGGTGCATTAGGGACATAATTTTTTTGTGCAGCAACGAGGATAATCCTCAGATCACGGATCAAGTCTGCATCATTGCTACTAACAAATTTCAATTTAGTTTTCTCTAGGAACACATATAAAACATAGGGAAGCAAAAACATAGGGAAGCAACAATGCGAGCTATTGATCTACAACATAATTTGCAAAATACTACCAGGACTAAGTTCATGATAAATTAAAGTTCAATTAATCATATTACTTAAGAACTCCCACTTAGACAGACATCTCTCTAGTCATCTAAGTGATTACGTGATCCAAATCAACTAAACCATGTCCGATCATCACGTGAGATGGAGTAGTTTCAATGGTGAACATCACTATGTTGATCATATCTACTATATGATTCACGTTCGACCTTTAGGTCTCCGTGTTCCAAGGACATATCTGTATATGCTAGGCTCATCAAGTTTAACCTGAGTATTCCACGTGTGCAACTGTTTTGCACCCGTTGTATTTGAACGTAGAGCCTATCACACCCGATCATCACGTGGTGTCTCAGCACGAAGAACTTTTGCAACGGTGCATACTCAGGGAGAACACTTCTTGATAACTAGAAGAACGCCCGTGCGTTGCAACGGGGCCACATTAACTTTAAGAGTTCAATATTACGACATTGGCGACCTTTTTTACCATCAAATCCTCACACACACACAGACACACACTCTCCCTCCCTCTTCCTCACTCTCTATCCCCCTCTCCCTCTCTCTCTAACACACACACATATCCATCTTATTGGGTACGGGACCATAATCCATCTATTTCACACATACACGCTAGTGCATAACAATATGGATTATGTGTATTATATTTGCCACCAGAACTGAGGGAATTAATTTCATATAAATCGACCAGCCACAGCTCCAAGAATACGCGGACGAGGTGGCTCGGGTCGACGTCGGCGCTGTCCAGCGCGGGCCACGGGCCCGCTTCCAAGTGCACGTGAAATGCACGTCTTCACAAATATTATAACCAGATGTGAGAAATCACATGCATAGAAAAGACATTCTGATAGCAATCCAAATACCATACTCAATTGAATACCTAACCTGGACAATACTCTTATTTCTATGCGCCAGAAAAAATGGAATAGCAAAGCTAAGTATGCCTACATACGCTCAGATTATATATAGGAATCTTGGGTGAACAATTGCAACAAAGGACTAAGCAACGATAAATTTAAATAAAAAATCCATTAACTATGCAGGCAGCAGGCTTGTTACAACATAGAGAGATAGGAAAATGTCACCTCCAATAATGTAGCGCAAAGGAGTGGAACGAAGCATGAATGAGCAATTGTCTGTTCTTCTCCATGTACATGGATCAGCAGTAGAGGCCAAGTATATAAGTACTTGACTGAACTCCACCCTTCGTGTACGGAGAGCCATGTCACCTTCTCGCCGCTGCAGCATGGGAGGACGGCTGGTTCACGTGACCCTCCAGCTGGGGGATCCATGGTGGCTGACCGTCGAGCTCGAGGCAAAGAAGTTGAGGGCAGCAGTGGCGAGATCCATGTCGTCCAACCGGGCGAAGAGGAGGTCGCCGGGGAGGGACACATCGGCAAGATCCGGTCACCACGCGACCTGAAGAGCAACAGTGATCTCCACAAGCTGTAGGCCGACGACGTGCTCCATCCCCTGCGATGGGGTGACCATTGCGGTGGCCACAGCTCCTCATGCTCGCCTCGATCTCGGCGACACACCCTTAGTGTAGGAGGCAGCAACGACCTCGATGAAATCATGGCCTCCATCCGGGAACGCATGAAGGACCTCGGCCCCGTCGCTACTCCTCCCGCCGTAGCCGCACGCGGCAGCGGACCGTGGGTAGGAGGGCAGGCGGCGTCGCCTCGGCTGACGGCAGGGAGCAGCGTTGATTTCGGGTAGGTGGCATCGCGAGGACGGCCGCGGCCGCGGGGAAACACCCCGATCATGCTGCCAGGCCAATCCTTCTCCTCCGATCCCCTATCCCGAAGATTGCGCCGCCGCCCCGGTCGTGTTGTTTCCATATATTATGCCATTTTTTCCTGTACCTAAACAAACGCGGGCGAGCGGATGGCAGAGTTTTGGTCCGCCCTCTAAAATTGCTAAACGCACTTTTGTTGAGGATTATTGTTAATAAATGAATTCAATCATGTCACTCTAAATAAATGGATTCAATCTTGTGACTCTAATTAATTCAGATTGTTATGTGCACACTAAGCGGGGTGCAGTTAGGAAAGAAAATGTTTTCTAATTAAAGTGATTGAGTGATTTAAGGTAAGGTTAATTAATTTAGATTTGATTTTTAGTGATTGTTAGTAAAGTATGATGCGTCTTTAAAATCTTTTATTTGTTTCCTTAAAATCTATTATTTGTTTCCTAAAGAAATTTGCAATAATGGAAGGTATCGGTTGATTTGGATAAGTTAGTAAATTTAGATCCATGATTGCGTGCACGTTTGGAAAGTGCTGATTTGCAAGGAAAGAGCTGAGGGGTAAATAAACCGGTGAATAAGAAACCAGCATCGAAAAAAATCTACGACGGTTAACCTACGAAAAAAAACCGGACGAAAGTGGTGGGACGAAAAAAAACCTGGAAGCGAGACTACCAACCGCTCCATTAGGAGTAGAGATTAGTGAGAGATCATCTTAAAATGCTACGGTCAATCAAAGCAAGATAAGATGCATAAAGGATAAACATCACATGCAATCAATATAAGTGATATGATATGACCATCATCATCTTGTGCTTGTGATCTCCATCTCTGAAGCACCGTCGTGATCACCATCGTCACCGGCGCGACACCTTGATCTCCGTCGTAGCATCATTGTCGTTACGCCATCTATTGCTTCTACGACTATCGCTACCGCTTAGTGATAAAGTAAAGCAATTACAGGGCGTTTGCATTTCATACAATAAAGCGACAACCATATGGCTCCTGCCAGTTGCGGATAACTTCGGTTACAAAACATGATCATCTCATATAATAAAATATAGCATCATATCTTGACCATATCACATCACATCATGCCCTACAAAAACAAGTTAGACGATCCTCTACTTTGTTGTTGCAAATTTTACGTGGCTGCTACGGGCTTAGCAAGAACCGTTCTTACCTACGCATCAAAACCACAACGATAGTTTGTCAAGTTGGTGTTATTTTAACCTTCGCAAGGACCGGGCGTAGCCACACTCGGTTCAACTAAAGTGAGAGAGACAGACACCCGCCGGTCACCTTTAAGCAATGAGTGCTCGTAGCGGTGAAACCAGTCTCGCGTAAGCGTACGCGTAATGTCGGTCCGGGCCGCTTCATCTCACAATGCCGCTGAACCAAAGTATGACATGCTGGTAAGCAGTATGACTTATATCGCCCACAACTCACTTGTGTTCTACTCGTGCATATGACATCTACGCATAAAACCAGGCTCAGATGCCACTGTTGGGGAACGTAATAATTTCAAAATTTTCCTACGCACACGCAAGGATCATGGTGATGCATAGCAACGAGAGGAGAGAGTGTTGTCCACGTACCCTCGTAGACCGAAAGCGGAACCGTTAGAATAACGCGGTTGATGTAGTCGTACGTCTTCACGATCCGACCGATCCAAGCACCGAACGTACGGCACCTCCGAGTTCAGCACACATTCAGCTCGATAACGATCCCTGGACTCCAATCCAGCAGGGTGTCGGGGATGAGTTCCGTCAGCACGACGGCATGGTGACGATGACGATGTTCTACTGACGCAGGGCTTCGCCTAAGCACTGCAACGATATGACCGAGGTGGAATATGGTGGAAGGGGGCACCGCACACGGCTAAGGAACGATTACGAAGATCAACTTGTGTGTCATGGGGTGCCCCCTGCCCCCGTATATAAAGGAGGGAGGGGGGAGGTGCGGCCGGCCCCTAGGGGCGTGACTGGAGGAGTCCTACTCCCACTGGGAGTAGGACTCCCCCCTCTTGCCTTGTTGGAGAAGGAAGCGGGAAGGGGAAAAGAGGAAAGGGGGGCGCTGCCCCCCCCCCCCCTTCCTTGTCCTATTCAGACTAGGGGGAGGGGGCGCGCGGCCTGCCTTGGCCGGCCCTCCTCTTCTCCCTTAGGGCCCATGTAGGCCCATTAACCCCCCCCCCCCCCGGGGGGGGGGGGGTTTCTGGTAACCCCCGGTACTCCGGTAAAATCCCGATTTCACCCGGAACGATTCCGATATCCAAATATAGGCTTCCAATATATCAATCTTTATGTCTCAACCATTTCGAGACTCCTCGTCATGTCCGTGATCACATCCGGGACTCCGAACAACCTTCGGTACATCAAAAACTACAAACTCATAATATAGCTGTCATCGTAACGTTAAGCGTGCGGACCCTACGGGTTCGAGAACTATGTAGACATGACCTAGAACAGTTTCCGGTCAATAACCAATAGAGGAACCTGGATGCTCATATTGGCTCCTACATATTCTACGAAGATCTTTATCGGTCAAACCGCATAACAACATACGTTGTTCCCTTTGTCATCGGTATGTTACTTGCCCAAGATTCGATCGTCGGTATCCCAATACCTAGTTCAATCTCGTTACCGGCAAGTCTCTTTACTCGTTATGTAATGCATCATCCCGCAACTAACTCATTAGTCACGTTGCTTGCAAGGCTTATAGTGATGTGCATTACTGAGAGGGCCCAGAGATACCTCTCCGACAATCGGAGTGACAAATCCTAATCTCGAAATACGCCAACTCAACATGTACCTTTGGATACACCTGTAGAGCTCCATTATAATCACCCAGTTACATTGTGACGTTTGGTAGCACACAAAGTGTTCCTTCGGTAAACGGGAGTTGCATAATCTCATAGTCATAGGAACATGTATAAGTCATGAAGAAGGCAATAGCAACATACTAAACGATCAAGTGCTAAGCTAACGGAATGGGTCAAGTCAATCACATCATTCTCCTAATGATGTGATCCCATTAATCAAATGACAACTCATGTCTATGGATAGGAAACACAACCATCTTTGATCAACAAGCTAGTCAAGTAGAGGCATACTAGTGACACTATGTTTATCTATGTATTCACACATGTATTATGTTTCCGGTTAATACAATTCTAGCATGAATAATAAACATTTATCATGAAATAAGGAAATAAATAATAACTTTATTATTGCCTCTAGGGCATATTTCCTTCACATGAGATGCTCTTCGTCTTGGGCGTCAGCATCGGCTTCCTCCTCCAGCAGCGCCAGGAGCACCTCCTTGCCATCCGAGTCCATCGTCGAGCAAACAAATCGCTGGACACCTGACAGGTGTGTTAGGCACGCAATCGCCGGTATTCCCGTGCTGCATGGTCAGAGCGCCGGAAAGCTCGCCCAGGAGAGGGTGGAGGCTGCCACGGCGGAACTCGCTCTTTCACGGCAGGGGAATGGCCTATCTAGCGGCGGTGGTTGGGTAGGCGGCGCCGGGATCGTCACGGTGGCGAAAGAGCATGTGCGGGGGGGGGGGGGTCTGGACGTGCAAGATGTGTTTTCGCTTCACAGTGGTGGCCTAGGTGCAGTTTTTCCTTCAGCCGAAGCCCCCAGTGCGTTGGGTTCGGCCTGGGATTGCCGGGCCAAAAAATAGGCCGAGCCGACAGATTTCGGCGTCCCGGAGGCGCGACTGGGGTTTTTTCGGCACCGGCGCGAGAAAACTCGCCACGGGGGGCCTGTTGGGGGCGCGAGTGGAGATGCTCTGAAGTGGCAGTTGGGCAGCGCCAAAACAAAGCAAGCACAACAAAACACACAGACCAACACACATCTAAGCCTGTGCGCCGTCGCGTGTGGGAGGTACCGAACCTCCATCTTTTTGTCCGATCTCGCATTGCCTACAAGCTCCACCGCCCCTGCTGGGCGCAAGCCATGGCACCGACGCCGAGGCGTCCACGGTGAGACCCGACGTGCACATCAGATAGGAGCGTCCATGGGGTGGCACAGGCGCCGGATTTTGTGGCCGCTGCAACCGCACTAGGGACTAGGATGGGGGAGGAGACGGTGCTAGCATACGGGCAAGTTTGAGTGTGGCCGCCGCATGGGACCCCCTGCACACGGCGTCGTCCAGGTTGTCCCAGGCTGCCCTCACCGCGTCGACTCACCATGGATGTCATGCGCCTGCAAAAAAACCGCGTTCAAGATTGAGCGGCACAAGAAAGTTAGGGCGACGATCCTTAGGAGAAGAAAGGTGCGGCCAACAGAGAGGGGGAGGTGCGGCTAGTAGGCGGGGTAGGTGTTAGAGTTGTGTCAAATATAGTGTCCAAAGTAGGTTACAATTGGACTTCTGTTGTATTGTGTTTATAGGATATAGAGTCGTGTCCTAGTAGGACACTTGTATCCTAGGCCTCTCATATATAGCGGGGTAGACACACGATGTAACCTATGCCAACATAATAGCACAGACACGCAAGGGGGAGCCTGCGGCGTGTGCCGGCGCCCGGGTGGCCGCTGTGCGGTATTGTGACGGTGTCACAGGGAGGAGCACCCGTAGTCAAGCCCCGGGGATGTAGCCATACCGGTGAACCTCGTTAACAAATCTCAGTGTCGTGCTCGTGTGATTGCTTGGTCCTCGGATGATTGACGGTATGCCTCAGATTTATTCTAACAAGTGGTATCATGAGCTAGGTTGTCCGGAAATTGTGGATTGTTGATCTAGAGAAAGTATCGAGTCTGAGATGCAGCCGTCTGCGGTGTGGTTCTCAGCAAGATTGGAAAAAGCAGTCGAGAGGCAACATCGCGTGCATGAAGCGGCGGCGGCGGGACGTGTAAATTCTCAGCGAGATCGGATCGATTCGAGCTGTGCGTGGTACACGCGAACGTCCACGCGTAGGAAGCAACAGCGGAGGCTGCGGCCAGGCGGGGCGGTGCGGGGCAATACGGCCCAAGGCTAGTCGGACGCGGCTGGGCAGGTGGCCGCTTGCTGGTCCATGGCCGGCTGATGTGGAGGCTGCTAGATGCGTGAGAGATGAGGCTGCGTGCGTACAAGCTGAAGCGAGGATTTGTTTGAGACAACTAGCAAACATGCTCGTGCGTTGCAATGGGAGACAAAAATTTATCATAAGCCCCAATAAGCATTGCTCAAGACTGTCTCTGCTGCTTGCCTTCTTCCCACCTAAGCTGATGGTGCATGCGATAAATTAATGTGAATCAATGTAGATGGCTCGCCATCAAAGATAGGGACCACATGGATGTTAACGTTGCAGATCGAATGGCCTCGAACATCTCATCCATCAAAGGCATTTGCTCGGTCGGCGTCTACGTCCCACTAAGCAATCGCGTCTCCCTCGACCTTACCCGACATGTCGTGACCGGCCGCCAGGAGCTTCCGTCGGCGGGCTTGATTGCTTGTATGACGACTGGCGCATCATCCAGGTGAGCAGCCTGCATTACAATAGGTGCAATGGCACGTGCAACGCGGCATTGCGCTCTTTGGTGTGTCGCTAGAACGGCGTGAACGACGACTTCTGCTACCTTGCACTTGCCATTGCGGTGGTGGTGTTTGGTTGTCGTCATGGGCTGCGGAATGGGCTTGGAATCTTTTAGACTTTTTATAATTTTGTATTTATTTAATCTACTGTTTTAGAGTTTGTTTTTTATTTTATTGCCCGATAGCAGATTAAGTTTGTATGGATAGAGCATTATGATGTGAATGCATGTGCTAGCACAATTTTTTATATATTACCAAGCGGTGTGGTTAGCTGGTTAGTTCACTCAAAAAAATCCACGAACACGTACATCGAATGACAAGATTCACAGAGATTTAACATGGTGGTGCACTGAAAAAATGTGAGATGGAGACGTAGAGTAGTGGTGGTGGCTGACCAGTCAGAATTTCGCAGCTGGTCTCAGCCGGCTGTCCGGCCAGCCAGCCAAACCACCAAGGCCCAGCCTGGCTGCTAGGCATCCTGACGCCAACACCAGCCACACACGCACGCACCCCAGCCACACACGCACGCGAGGGGATAAGCCCCAGGCCTCTCCTCTCCAACATGTGGCCCAGATCTCACCGCTTGCCCTCCTCGATTCCCCTCTCCTCTCTCCTCTCGCTTGCAAGCCCCCCGTCGGCCAGCTCTCCCTTCCCCAGCGCTCCCTCTCTCTACACCCGCAAGCGTGCTCCGCCTCCCCGCTCGCTGGGCTCTCTCCCCTCTTCAGCTCGACCTCGCCTCCAAGCCGAGCACCTCAGGCTGCAGCTCGTCGGCCGTGCTCTCCGACTGTCGTGCCTCTCGGCCAGCAGCCAGATCTCCATCTCCGGCCGCGACGCACAAGGCCACGCACGAGCTAGAGTAGTAGGAAGGTTGTGCCGTGATATTCGAATCCGCCGCTTTCCTGCCTCGCCTGCCGACGGGAGGAGGACGTCGGAGAGGAGTGCCCGTTCGTGCGTCGCGTGGGCCATGCAGCTGCCTCGGCCCAGCTCGGTCGGCAAGCCGTCGCCGGCCATCTCTCTGTCCTTCTCGAGTGGAGGTTCTCCAGGTCTTTGGTGAGCGTGGGCTAGCGAGGTTCCAAGACCCCTCTCCGCTCTATGTTTTCCCTTCTTTTGTTTCCCTTGTCGCACAACCCTCGCATGTCACCGGCGTGCCGCAACGCCTCGCCCCAAGAGAGCACGCCGGCCGCCTATCATCCTCTGTCAGTTCCGCGTCCGGAGAAACCGGGCATGGAGGCGGGCGAGGCCGGGCATGGAAGCGGGCGAGGGCGCGGTCGGCGGTGGTGTGAGCGGGAGCTGGGCGGGCGCAGGCCAATGGAACGCTAGCAGGGCGGCGGGCGCGACCTGGCACGACGACAGGTGCAGCCTGGTAGGGCGGCGGGCGCGCACGGCGCCGGGAAAGAACGGGCAGGGCGATGGTGGCGCGGGCAAGGCCGGGCAGGGCGACGGCGGTGGCCTCGGACTGGAGCGAGGAATTGTACCAACGAGAGAATTTTTTTACTTGATTCCTGTAGTACTGCGGGTTGATTTTAGCAAACCATAGGGCTTTTTTGCAAAAAAGCATGACGGACGACCAAAATCCCAATTTGCTTTATTATTAGGTAAAGATAAAGAGGTAAAGATAAAGATAAAAAGGTAAAGATAAAGAAAAAAAGAAGCAACCAGGGCCACGTGTGTGCACGGGAGCAGTTTAGAGGGGTCAAGTTCGATTTAATTTTTCTTCTATGAGGTGCACGGAGAAGCTGCAGCAAACAGAGACAAGAAAAGTTGGGCAGGCTGCATGGAAGTTTTTCTGGGTCGGTTTGCTAAGATGGCTTGGAACACGTGGACAGGCTGCGGAGGCGCGCGGATAAGTGCATCATGCTGGGTCATGTATATACATGGCGTCTAAGACATGCACAGATGTGCGGGTGGACACGATGCAGGGTAGAGGATGGTTGCAGTCGGCTATGTTCGACTGGGTCGGACTAGACAGTCTAACGAATCGATGCAAGTCGGTTGGTATAGAAGACGGTGGTGGGATCAGCGACAACGATATGGAAGCATGATGCTGATGGTGACCGACTTCTGGGCGTGGAAACACGTGGCACAGGCCCAAGGGCTTGTGTGGCTTCGACAAGACTATGACCCAGGGTTGATTCAAGGTGATGTGCACACGGAGCTTGAAGTTGACGGGCCGCGAGGGTGGACTGGTCATCTATCATGGAGTCTTGTTGAAGGTGGAGCTGGATTGAGGGGCTACAATGTAAGGATCCGGAGAATCGAAGCCTATTCAGCGGGAAATGCGAGGGACACGTAGTTCGGACTGGAGCCCAGTTGTCTGGTGAAAGCGTGAAACTTGTCATCGGTCGGCGATGTTCAGTGGTACTCTGCAGTGGGGGTTGAGTGGTGTGGGTTCACGACCCTTGAGACTCGACCGGGACAGCGGAGGCTCGACGCAGTAATAGCGGCGAGGCGTGCCGTATGCACGGTGCATGGAGACGGACTAGGGCTCTGGTGGTCATACATGTGGTGAGACAACTACGAATTTGACTCGGGATGACTACAAGCAATGGTGAAATTCTTTCAAGTTTCAGACAAGCGGTCAAGAAAGGAGCGGTAATGTTGAGTTCAGATAACTCTTATGTGTGGCATCCAATATGTGTGTTGTTCACTTTAACGCAGGTCAGTGATCGGTGTCTAATGGAATTGAACGGATACTTTGGAAGTTGGGAGCACAAACAAGAGTAACAAGGAACTTAATTTTGCTCGAGTGTTGACTTGGTCAAGAAAAGAAGGGACTACAAGTTGCAGGTGGAGTCACATGGAGTCTTGGAGTAGCAGCGGTGCTCATGGGATAATCTCAAGTCCAATGTACATGAAAGTTTGACGCACTGACAAATTCAAGGTGGTGGAGAATATTCACCAAGGTGGAGTTTGTTAGACTTGTGTCGAATATAGTGTACAAAGTAGGTTACAGTTGGACTTCTGTTCTATTGTGTTTATAGGATATGGAGTCGTGTCCTAGTAGGACACTTGTATCCTAGGCCTCTCATATATAGCGGGGTAGACACACGATGTAACATATGCCAACATAATAGCACAAGCACGCAAGGGGGAGCCGGCGGCGTGTGCCGGTGCCCGCGTGGCCACTGTGCGGTATTGTGATGATGCCATGGGAAGGAGCGCCCGTAGTCAAGCCCCAGGGATGTAGCCATACCGGTGAACCTCGTTAACAAATCTCGGTGTCGTGCTCGTGTGATTGCTTGATCCTCGAATGATTGACGGTATGCCTCAAATTTATTCTAACAGTAAGGATAGGGCCCGTTGCCGGTCGGAACGGAATAAGGGCGGTGGAGGCGCCTCTGAGTGGAGGAGAGCTCGAAAATATGAACCTTCTGGGGAAATCGCGGCCCACACGGCAATCAATTCGCCCAGCCTCCATATAGTAGCAATCATTGTCAAAATTGTTGACTAAAATTAAAATTGGACACCTCAACTGTTTCTCAGCTCTTCAACCCATAGGGAGCTTAGTGATATAGGAGATTACTGCAGCGGACAACAAACGGGAGAGCGATTCATCCAGTTCTCCAAATACATAGGAATATGGTTAAGGATGACATGCAAATCATTACAGGAAATAAATAGAAAGCAAAAAAATGAAAATGCAGAGTATTGCAAGCATAGGTAACTTATTATAAAATTCAAGGATTTGCCAGCACAGGCGTGCCTCACAAGTGACCAAAGCAAACGAATTGAAGTGAAGTGACTACTGACTAAATAGCAACCCTTTTTAACTAACATTGAACAAAGCCACAATGTCACGGACCAGAACATCAAAATACAGAAGAAAACCAAGCTGCGTAGGAGATCCGACCCATATTTAACAGCTGACTTATATGAAGGTATTGCTGGCATGCAAACTTGGTAGGCAATTATGGTGCTGCTTTTAGCAAACCATCTGACAACCATTCCATGTAACTGGAAATATAAGGTTTGCATCGGAGATTAAAATCCCTCTCAAAACTGAAGATAACACGACATCTCCGGTTTTCCATATGGTATGACACAAGCTTTTCATTCCACCCATTGGTTTGGAAAAAGATCGATTTGCGTTCCATATCGACTGCGACAAATGTGCACACCTCATCGTGGCCTATCATTCCCGACATGTCAGCTGTATGCTTCAAAGTCCATTGCCCGCTAGCATAATCTTCAAGAACCCACACTGAGAGCTAGCAATTACCATTGCAGTAATCCATATGCATTGCATACAGGCGTCCCTTAGACTGCGCGATATAACCGTAATCCGAGGTGTCCTCTACGCTGAGCGGCATTCGGATTTTCCGCCAAGTATTCCCCTCCGTGTCCACCGTGATCACGGAGGAATCGTGGGTAGTCAGATGCAGCGCCCCACCGAAGAAGACGGAGACTGAACAATTGTGATCATCCACGCTGGTCCGGTCGCCCCACTCGCTCTCCTTGGAAATCCACCTCCTGGTTTCCGATGAGAAAATCTCCACTCTGGTGGCCCCGTGGTCGCGCACGAGTACGAACACGGCGAAGCGGGAGGGGACGAGTGGGTCAAAACCCAAGCGGACGATGTTCTTCTTGCTCGGGTGCAGCTGCTTGGTGGCAGGCGCAACAGTCCACTCCTCGGTGGCCGGGTTGCACACGACGAACTCCACGCCGGCGGAGCCGGCTCGAGACGGTCTCTTCCAGCATTGGCAAAGGAGGAGGCCGCCGCAGCAGTCCATGGTCTGCACGCCCCCGTCCCACGCGCCGCGCAGGAAAGGGAGGGCGGGGTCCAGGAGGGGCTGGGCTCGCCCCGGCAGGTCGAGGAAGCGGAGCTCGTGCTTCCTGTCGTCGCGGGCGTAGCAGAAGAAGCCCGATAGGGCCTGCGGCGACCTCTTCCAGATGCCAGGGTCGGAGCAGAGGGCTAGCCATGGTTTGGACACGCACTTGAAGCGGCAGAGCGATCTGTAGGGCACCCGCGCAAGGACCTCGACGAGGAGGTCGTCGGGGAGGCTCCGAAGCCGCCGGCTGCTCCTTCTTCTTCCTGGACCTCTTTGCCATCGTCTCGTAGCGGTGGAGATCCAGCCTGATGACTGGCGGCGTACGTATCTGAAAGGTTATGCGGAATTTAGGGGTTTATATTATACTAGCAAAAGAGCCCGTGCGTTGCAACGGGAGAGAAAACATAACACACACTCTTAACCCGACAACCATCACCCAAGACTACAATAGATCCATCTCCTTTATTTTTGCGAGATATCATATTTGTGTTGCCACTTATCCTCCTTCTCACCCTCGCCGGCGATGGCCTCGGTGTTCACACAAAAACAAAAAAAACGTGTTTGAATATGTTTAATCCTAAGACGCCTCTCTCCCTCTCTCCTCCCTCTCTCTCTCTCTCTCTCTCACTCTCGCGATGAGAAATCTGTTGTTTTCCCCTGCGACATATTTCAGAGGTTTGCATGTGTAGTTATTGAAGTTTTCTTTTCCCTATATTGTTATAGTGGGGTGTTTATTTGCAATCCGGGTCGCCGCTGGTATGAAAGGAAAACGGATCTTACGCTATAAATTATAAGTTTGCTCCCAAAACTATATTTTAAAAATATTTAACAGGTAAAATTAACATCTTATTTAGATGCCACATATTTTTCTAGTAAAATTTCATATATAATATGTTGAAATCGAAGTTACGGTTTAAAAGATACGGATAATTTAGAAAATCATTTATTTGACTTAAATATATTCCAAAATAATTTTTAAAAATACTTAACAGGTGAAAAAATCTCATATTCATATTCTACATATTTTTCTAATCAAATTTCATATATAACATGTTCAAATCGGAGTTACGGTTTAAAAGATATGGATGATTTAAAAAATCATTGTTGGACTTAAATATGATCCGCAGAAAAGAAAAGAAGTAAAATGAAAAAAAACAGGGGAGTGAAGCCCTAAATATTGTGGACGCTGGGGATTGAACCCAGGTCTTGCCGGTAGAGGAGGGATAGGCCGACCACTCTGCTGGTCTTCATTCTGTGTCTAATGTACGTCGCGTCACTATAAAGTAACGAAGTAGGCGGTGATTTTTTGTCCGAAAAGTTGAATCGTTTTTCCACTTACCGGTGGCATTGGTGGGTAATTATTATAAGCTTGAAGGGTAATTTTAATGACGGACGACCAGAAGCAATAGCCGCTTTATTAGTAGGGAAAGATATTGCGCTCAACCTCCTTGGGCCTTGGCCTCCTTTTCTATAAAAAAAATGCCTTGGGCCTGGCCTAATAACTAGAGCGCATTTTGACCCCTCAGGAAAAAAAAGAACTTGGTGGACGTGGCTGTTCATCTGCTAGGGTTTTCTCGTGGTGCGGTTGTCGTCGCCATCTAAGAAATTTAGGTCCCCTTGCCTCCGGCTGCCATCTTGCCGCTGAAAGAGGGGGGGAGGGGAGGGGGGGGGGGGGGGGGGGGGCTCGGGTCTTGAAGATCTCTACGTTAACGTCTAGTGATTATCATAGTTTTGCTAGAGTAAATTTTCGCTCGTCCTTTTTGCGGTGTCATGAGATTAGACAGTTTTTTGTCCTTGCTGATCCAATTATTCCAATATGATAAGTTCATATTGCTGTGTTAAGTTATTTTTGTTGGTCTGATTCTTTGTAGAGGTGAAATCTTGCATCGACACCATGGTGAAGATATAGTGATTCAGCGGCCTGCGCATCTAGGGGATCATCCCGGGCCCAACTATGTTCATCGATCAAGGCTTCCCGTCTTTCTGTATGGGCGACACAAGGTGCTTTCAAAACCATTATTGATAATATTCGTACGGGTGAAAGAGTGATAACATCGTTGCTCCAGTCCAATTGCAGCTTCTTTACCGAAGTCTTTGGAGTATTTCTTCGAGTAAAGATTGATACCGCGAAGAAGATGTTTTTAAGAAATTTCATTGTAAATCTTAGCCATAGGAGTTGCTTTGTATTTTCTTGGATTTTAGGGGTCCAAATCAGTGTACCTGTAATTGTAGTTACAAGTGTTTCTAAAAAAAAGAACTTGGCCGGAACCTATGAATAAATTGTACTAAAAAAACCCGTCACAAAACGGTGATCATTGATCATTCACTTCAAAGACCTCGGGTCTTGAAGATCTATACGTTAACGTCTAGTGATTATCATAGTTTTGCTAGAGTAAATTTTCGCTCGTCCTTTTTGCAGTGTCATGAGATTAGAGAGTTTTCTGTCCTCGCTGATCCGATTATTCCAATATGATAAGTTTATATTGCTGTGTTAAGTTATTTTTGTTGGTCTGATTCTTTGTGGAGGTGAAATTTTGCATCGACACCATGGTGAAGATATAGTGATTCAACGGCCTGCGCTTCTAGGGGATCATCCCGGGCCCAACTATGTTCATCGATCAAGGCTTCCCGTCTTTCTGGATGGGCGACTCAAGGTGCTTTCAAAACCATTATTGATAATATTCGTACGGGTGAAAGAGTGATAACATCGTTGCTTCAGTCCAATTGAAGCTTCTTTACCGATGTCTTTGGAGTATTTCTTCGAGTAAAGATTGATACCGCTAAGAAGATGTTTTTAAGAGATTTCATTGTAAATCTTAGCTATAGGAGTTACTTTGTATTTTCTTGGATTTTAGGTCCAAATCAGTGTACCTGTAATTGTAGTTACAAGTGTTTCTAAAAAAAAGAACTTGGCCGGAACCTATGAATAAATTGTACCAAAAAAACCATCACAAAACGGTGATCATTGATCATTCACTTCAAAAAAAAAAATTCTTCTCATAACTAAGATTGTATTTCGATGAACATTTCGTTTGATCAGGAAAGCTTAGCAAATTCCTAAGAAAAGTTACAGTTTCGCAGGCTGAGAACAAATTCCATGTTTTCTTCATTGGGGAACAATTTATAACAAAAGTTATCTAACAAGAAAATCAAAATAAGGCGAGCGATTGCCTGGCTAGCTTCGCTAGAGTAGAAGGTAGAACTATTACTTGCATTGGCTCGGGTCCCCCGAAAGTCCTGGAAGTGGTGCTTGATGATTGTAAGAACTTTGTGCTTGAGTAATACAAGCTTTAATCCCGCAATAAAAACAAGAAAATCAATCTGCATCCCCCACAAAAAAGAAATCAATGTGCATCAGTCGATGGGTCAACAAAAATCGATAACAATTTACAGTTTTCACCCTTCTCTTCTTAGCTGCGTGAAAAACACATCAAGAGATGGTGTGAATACATGTGTGATAAAAGCTTCTAAAGCTAGGCCGATACTACTCATACACCGGCCAATATATTAGTTTAAGGGGTCTAGTGAAATTGATATAACATATCACTTTGTAAATATAATTTTCACACATATCAGTCGATAAAGAACGAAGTATTAACCAACGTGGTCAATATGTGACCCACTATTTCCATTGATGTAGATCGATACGTATATGGCAACATTTCTTTCTCAGAAAAAAGGTGAAAAATAATATTATGCATTTACAACTTTATCTTATTACCAAAGTTACGTATAATGTTTTTGTAGAAACATATGATTATACTAGTAGAAAAGGGGGCATTTGTCCCGGTTCGTAAGGGCCTTTAGTCCCGGTTCATGAACCGGGACTAATGGGTCGTTACTAATACCTCCCCCCTTTAGTCCCGGTTCTAACACGAACTGGGACAGATGGGCCTCCATGTGGCCGGTGCGCCGAGCCCAGGCAAGGGGGCCTTTGGTCCCGGTTGGTAGCACCAACCGGGACAAAAGGCATCCACGCGTCAGCATTTCAGTGGCTGGGTTTTTTATTTTTTTTTGAAAGGGGGGGGGTTGGGGGTTTTGGGGGGTTAATTTAGGTGTTTCATATATTGTGTTAGCTAGCTAATTAATAGAGAGAAGTGTCCTCTCTTATGTCCGTGCTTGGTCGACGCTATGTACTATACATAGAGGTCCTCGACACGCTAGCTAGTAAGAAAATGAAGCGAACCATTAAGTACAGAAGTTCGTCATGCATACCGAGAGAAGTGATCGATCGACCTCTTCTTCTCCGAGAGATTGGTCGAACAACAAGTTTTCGTATTATCTATCCGACGCTACTGGCTACATACATATACAATATGTAAGATCTCTTAATTACAATCCCCTAGCAATTGAAATCAACTTCCACATGGTATTCTCCGGCTTTATTGATGATGTGGTCAAGAAAGAATCCCACCAATTCCTCTTGAATTGCTTTCATGCGATCTTATTCTAGGAGTTAATTCCGCATCTGACACGTCTAATTTGAAGAAGGGGGTTAATTAATACATATATATGAATGAAACTCAACAGAAATGATGGTGTAATAAAATGAAATTGTGAATATTATTGCTTACGCACTTCATATTGTCTTTTAGAGTAGCCCCGCTTATTTTTCAAAGTCGCGTTGTAGATGAACTCGCACACGTAGTATCCACAGCAATCATTCCCTTGTTCCTGCCACAAGCACTTTACGAGAAATAGAGGTCAATCAAACTGATAATGAAGCATTATAAATGGCATTGATGAAAGTATAGCTATAGAATCAACGGGAGATGCGCGCAACTAGCTAGCCTGTAGTACTTACTTTCAGGTATGTATATCGCAGCTCCTTCGGTAGTCCCAGAGCTTCTGCGGTGAACTGTTTCCAAACCGTGCAAGACAAAGAAAATAATTATTATTACTTGAGATATCAGGAAATGAACAAAAAGTTGCCGATATGGTGCGATAATGATCGACTGAACTTACTTGTTGAGCAATTCATTCATGTCCGCATAGATTTCAGGATCTTTTCATCTCGAGTCTAAGACGGTTACTAGTCCCCGCTCAAGCTTAATCTCCAGAAGAACACAGTGGAAGCTGCGCACGCATGCATAACTCATCAATTACATTACTATAACCTCGCTCGAGTAACAAGGGAAACCGAATATGCACACAGACAGTAACATTCACTTGAAGTTGTAAGGAAAGAGTATGGTATCTTTGTTTTGATTTTTGATCAACGAGTGTAGCAAGTTGGCCTCGGCCTCTTCGGCGTGCTTTTTAACCTGAATATCATCTATGATATTTGTGTTAATGAACCCAATATCATACATTTCTTGTTTTCTGCACTCGACGATCTTCAATCTGCATTATATATTGAGGATAATTAATTATAAATACATGCAATGAAAGAGCCGAGCTATATATAGAGACTTAATGACAGAAATAGTACTTATAGACAGTAGGAAAAGACCGTTAATTTATCGAGGGCCTTTTGATTGAAGAACGCGAAGAACTCCTCAAATGGAACAGGCAACACATCAGTTACAATGAGGTGTGCTCCTCTTTAATGTTCAGACACAAACTATTTGTCCCCCCAAACTCTCTGCAGGTTTTCATGTACCAATTATGGAATCTTCGCATCATCGTTGTTAGAGATTTTTCATCTTTGATGAGAGGCTTCCCGTACTCGTATCAATGTTCGTCCACCTCCATGAAATCAGGAAGTTGATCGTCAGGCATGTAATCTGCAAGATTGCCATAACCGGCCACCGGAGGAGGAGCCAGTGGAGGAGGCGGAGTGCCCTGACTTGCCGGAGGAGGAGGAGGAGGCGGAGGCGTCCAGTTCGGAAGGTTGATGAGCTCGTTCCGCCATAGGCGTGGAGTCTTCAGAGCAGAACCCAGCCTAGTCTCCCCTTCACCGGTAGGGTAGTCAAGCTGGAGGTCCTCAAATCACTCCGTTATTTCGTCCACCATCACCCTAGCATATCCTTCTGGAATCGGCCGACAGTGAAAAGTTGCGTCGTGTTCAGTAGGATAAACAGAGCCAACAGCCGCCTTGACCTTCAAATTCATCCATCGCATCATAATGTGGCAATTTTGAGACTCCGTGATAGCATCCACGGGATAGCTGGCAGGAGCCGTCAAGACATGCTCCGGCTGAAGCAGCTCGGCGGAAGCCACGCTGCTTCTCCGCTGAGATGACGGGGTAGCTTCGGGGGAAGCTTCGGCAGGTCGTTTGCTGCGATCTGCTTCTCGTTCCTCTAGCCCCATTACCCTTTCGTGCAGCGCCTGTAGTTGGCTCTGCTCCAGTTTCTTCCTCCTCTCCTGGGTTTTATAACCCCCTGCATTCGAAAAACCAACCTTCCATGGAATGGAGCCTGGCGTGCCTCGTGTCCGTCCAGGGTGCTCAAGATTCCCGAGGGCCATCGTGAGCTCGTCCTTCTCCCTGTCTGGAACGAACGTCCCTTGCTAAGCTGCATCGATATAGTGCCGAAGCTTCTTGACTGGTATTTTCAGTTGCTCGTCCGTCCAACAGCACTTCCCTGATACAGAGTCCAAGGTTCCGCCAGCCTCGAAGAACCAAGTCCGGCAACGGTCTGGCCAGTTCATTGTCTCTGGTTCGATCCCTTTATCAAGCAGATCATTCTCAGCCTTGGACCACTTAGGCCGGGCTTTGAGGTAGCCACCTGACCCCGTGCGATGGTGAAACTGCTTCTTCGCAGCATTTTGCTTGTTTGTCGCCGACATCTTCTTACTCTTTTCCGATGTCTTGTGGGCCACAAATGCGGGCCAGTGATCTTTGATCTTCTCATATTTGCCGATGAATTCTGGTGTCTCTTCTTTATCGACAAACTTGTTCTGCTCTTTCCTCCACCTCCTGAATAGGCTTGCCATCTTCTTAAGATCACAAGACTTGATTAATTGCTCTTTAACTGGCTTCTCCGGATCCTCCTCTGGCGGTACGGTGAAATTTTCCTTCAGCTCAGTCCAAGGATCATCTTTCTGCATATCATTGACATAAGACACCTCAGGGTCTTCCTCCTTAGGCTTATACCATTGCTGGATGCTGACCGGGATCTTGTCCCTAACAAGAACCCCGCACTGAGCAGAAAATGCGTTCTTTGTCCGGATGGGTTCAATCGGTTCGCCGTCGGGCGTGATTGCTGTGATCTCAAACCTTTCATCCGAGATCAACTTTTTCTTCGGGCCTCGTGTCCTTACCGAAGTTGTGCTCGATCTGGAGGGCTAGAAAAAGGAAGAAAGACGAGAGTTAATTAATATGTGTATATATACCAAAACAATGAATGCATCAATTAACTAGTCAGCATGGGCTTAACTAATATATATATACCTGGTCGGACTCAGTTCGGTCACCGGAGCAGTCAGCACGGTCTCCTTCTTGTACCTCCATTGGGTCACCGGAGCCATCATGAACATAGCCCTCTTCTTCACCCAGTCCTTCCTGACCATCAGTGTCGTTGAGAAATGACGCAACGACATCACTTCCTTGTGCGATTATCTCCCCCAACATCGCTTCTGTTGCTTCGTCTCGGGAGTGCTCCATAGTTTCTGCAAATATTTACAACATGTCAATTATTATTCAAACATGGTACAGATGGATATATATTAGTGGCAAACGTAGAACTAGCTAGCTAATCACAATAAGGAATCATGTTAGTGGCCTCGACGCTGCTTCTCTAGGGTTTGGGGTGGCCTAGACAACGCTTCAAGGGTTTGGGGTGGCCTCGACACAATGCTTCAAGGGTTTGGGGTGGCCTCGACGACAATGCTCTTTTAACTTGGTAAATCTGGGTGGCCTCGAGAGAATTTGTCGGGTAGGGGCGCGACGGGAGGGGGTAGGAGACCAACATAGCTTTTTATCTAGGGTTTGGGTGTCCTCGAGAGTTTTGGTCGAGCGAGAGGGCCGAGGGGGGTGCTGCCGTGGTATAAGTTATCACGGTCGAGAGGGGGTATATATATCGACCGCCCCTCATGTCGAAGTTATCCGGGAGGGGGTTATATCGACAACGACGCGACACATGCACGGGAAAAAAATGTTATCGGGGAGGGGGTATATCGCCCCCTCCCCCACGTGTTGAAGTTATCGGGAGGGGTTTATATCGACAACGACGACATACGTACATGGGAAAAAATATTATCGGGAAGGGGGTATATCGACCCCCCACGTGTTGAAGTTATCGGGAGGGGGTATATCGACCCCCCCCCCACGTGTTCAAGTTATCGGGAGTTTATATCGACACGACATACATACATGAAAATAATATTATCGGGAAGGGGGTATATCGACCCCCCCCCCCACGTCCTTCTTAATATCACTTAGCAACTTTTGCAACGATAGGGAGGGGGTGCTCCCGTGGTCTAAAATCCGTCTATGCACGATAAAAAATTCTGAAAAAATACATCTATGATCCCTCGACGTCCCCGCCTCTCTCATAAACAGAAAAAATTCTATGAATAAAAAAAGTTCTATGAACAAAAAAACATCATATTTCATCCACATCCGTGCATACATACATCATATATGTGATCATCTATGAAAAAACATGATATTCTATAAAAAAATCATTACATATATATATGAACAAAAACAATTATGATAACAAGTATATATATCATCATATATATAAAAAGCAAGCATATATATGAAAAAAACAAGCATATATATGAAAAAAAATGCTAGGGAGGGCACCGCCCGGACCAAGGTGACCGCGGGGTCGGCGGCGAGGATGGCGACGAGGCAGTGGGCGCGTGCTCGGGTTAGGGGGCGGCGTCGACGAAGGGCGAGGCAAGGCGACGGCGACGACATTCGGGGCCGGGCCGGGGCGGCGTGCGTCGGGGCAGGGGCGCGAACGACGGTGAGGGCGGGCCGGGGCGGCACGCGTCGGGGTAGGGGCATGGGCGACGGCGATGGGGCGGGCCAGGGCGGCGCGCGTCGGGGCAGGGGTGCGGGCGACGGCGATGACGGGGGCGGCGGGCCGGGGCGGCGCGCGTCAGGGCAGGGGTGCGGGCGGCGGTGAGGGCGCGGGCGACGACGACGACGGGCACGGGCGACGGCGACGGCGACGGCGGGGGCAGCGGGCGGCGTCGGGGTAGCCAGGCGGCGATGAGCTCGGAGTTGTCGGGGGCAAATGGAGATGAGAAACTAAAATTTTCACAAGTCCTGGTTATATACCAAGAGCATTGGTCCCGGTTCGTGGCACCAACCGGGATCAATGCCCCCTTTAGTCCCGGTTGGTGCCACCAACCGGGACCAAAGGCCAGTTTTCGGCAGCCCAAAGGGCGGGAATCGACGCCCTTTGGTCCCTGTTGGTGGCACGAACCGGGACCAATGCAGCCCTTTAGTCCCGGTTGGTGCCACCAACCGGGACCAATGGCCTTGCACATCGGCGTGGTGGTGGGAGTTTAGTCCCACCTCGCTAGTTGGGAGCGCCGATGACCTATTTATAAGCTCTGCTGCCTCCTCTCTCGAACTCCTCTGAATTGCAGGCCTATGGGCCTAATCTGACACTGCTTTACCTGTGGGCCTGCTGGGCCTTCTGCGTGGGGGCCTAGTAGGAGGCACTTTTTTGTGTTTTTGTTTTCTTTACTTATTGTTGCTATTTTTATTTCTCTTTCTAGTTTTTTGTTTTGTTTTCTGCATTATTTATTTTCTTTTGTTTTTACTTTATTTTTTAGTTCTTTTTGCTTTTAATTTTAGAAAAATTATAAACATTCTGTTAGTGCCATTAGTTTCAAATTTGAAAACACTTTTTTTGTTTTTTTGTTTTCTTTCTTGCTTTATTTGTTTTATTTTCTTTCTACTTACAACAAAATACTTATTGTTGCTATTTTTATTTTTTTCCAGTTTTTTTGTTTTGTTTTCTGCATTATTTATTTTCTTTTGTTTTTTGCTTTATTTTTTAATTTTTTTTGCTTTTAGTTTTAGAAAAAATATAAACTTTCTGTTAGTGCCATTAGTTTTCAAATTTTAAAACACTTTTTTTGTTTTTTTGTTTGCTTTGTTGCTTTATTTATTTTATTTTGTTTCAACTTACAACAAAATACTTATTGTTGCTATTTTTATTTTGTTTCTAGTTTTTTTAGAAAAATACTTTCCGTTAGTGCCATTAGTTTTAGAAAAATTATAAACTTTCTGTTAGTGCCATTAGTTTTCAAATTTGAATGGTTAAAATTTGAATTCTTTGAAATTTGTATTACGAGGAGCGAACTGAGATTAATGGTATTACGAGGGCCGAACCATAAGACATTAAAGCATTTGAAATGAACTCTGAAAAAGTTGAAAGTTGGCATGGTATCATAATTTCACCCACATAGCATGTCACATGTGCAAAACAGACAATGGTGGCATGGTATCATCATAATAGTTGCAGGAGAAAGTCTTCACTTTTTCTTCGCTTGTGTCATTTGCTTATTGTGCCGTAACCATGGATAATCTTCATCGTTTATCAGGATGCTGGGGTCAACCTTGACTTTGAAGGGAGGAATTTCATGAAACTTTTCATAATCTTTAGACATGTCTGTCTTGCCCTCCACTCCCACGATGTCCCTTTTTCCTAAAAGAACTATGTGGCGCTTTGGCTCATCGTATGATGTATTCGCTTCCTTATCTTTTCTTTTTCGCGGTCTGCTAGACATGTCCTTCACATAGATAACATGTGCCACATCATTGGCTAGGACGAACGGTTCGTCAGTGTACCCAAGATTTTTCAGATCCACTGTTGTCATTCCGTACTGTGGGTCTACCTGTACCCTGCCTCCGGACAGATTGACCCATTTGCACTTAAACAAAGGGACCTTAAAATCATGTCCGTAGTCAAGTTCCCATATGTCCACTATGTAACCATAATATGTGTCCTTTCCCCTCTCGGTTGTTGCATCAAAGCGGACATCGTTGTTTTGGTTGGTGCTCTTTTGATCTTGGTCAATCGTGTAAAATGTATTCCCATTTATCTCGTATCCTTTCCAAATTGTAACAGTCGAAGATGGTCCCCTGGACAACAAGTACAGCTCATCACAAACAATGTTGTCACCTCTGAGACGTGTTTCCAACCAACTACTGAAAGTCCTGATGTGTTCACATGTAATCCAGTCGTCGCACTGCTCCGGGTGTTTGGAGCGTAGACTGTTCTTGTGTTCATCGACATACGGGGTCACCAAGGTAGAATTTTGTGGAACTGTGTAGTGTGCTTGAGAAGAAGAATATCCGTCCCTGCATATTATTGAGTCCCTTCCAAGCGTGCCTTTTCCAGTCAGTCTCCCCTCATACCGCGATTTAGGGAGACCTATCTTCTTAAGGCCAGGAATGAAGTCAACACAAAACCCAATGACATCCTCTGTTTGATGGCCCATGGAGATGCTTCCTTCTGGCCTAGCGCGGTTACGGACATATTTCTTTAGGACTCCCATGAACCTCTCAAAGGGGAACATATTGTGTAGAAATACAGGCCCCAGAATGACATCTCGTCGACTAGATGAACTAGGACGTGCATCATGGTATTGAAGAAGGATGGTGGGAACACCAGCTCGAAACTGACAAGACATTGTGACACATCACTCCTTAGCCTTGGTACGATTTCTGGATCGATCACCTTCTGAGAGATTGCATTGAGGAATGCACATAGCTTCACAATGGCTAATCGGACGTTTTCCGGTAGAATCCCCACTACTAGGAAAAGGGCTATAGATAGGATTGATACTAATGGCGCACCAGGTAAGTAGTGCGCCACTACTATATTCTAATGGCGCACCGGTTGGATGTGCTCCATTAGTGTGGAAGACACTAATGGCGCACCAGACACACGGTGCGCCACTAGTATTGATTTTTTTCCATTTTTCCATACATACTAATGGCGCATGATGTCAAAGTGCGCCATTACTAGTTCTAACTAGTTATGGCGCACCTTATAGACAGTGTGCCATTAGTTTATTTTTTTACTTTTTTGCAAAACTACTAATGGTGAACCGTGCCAAAGTGCGCCATTACTAGTTTAAACTACTAATGGCACACCTTTCCATAGTGCGCCATTAGTAT
>NC_057795.1:641927792-641932038 GCF_018294505.1 Triticum aestivum
CACCCGCAGGTGTGCCATTAGTAACCAGGGTTACTAATGGCGCATTTGCTGGTGGTGCGCCATTAGTAACCTGGGACCAACAAGATATTTTTTACAGCCCACCTACCCACTCACTTTCCCCACTTCATTCTCTCCACCTCCTCCTCCAAGCTTGTCTCGGCTGCCTCCTCCTCCTCACCTCATTTGCACCATAGATTCATCAAAATTAAGTGGTGAAATTAACTTTTTTTGATAGGTAAGTAAGGGGAAAGCTATCTTCATGATGTAGATCTACTTTTTTTCTCCCTAGCTCGCTCCAACAACGTGCACATGCACTTTTTGTGGCCTAGCTAGATCTATGTATGTTTGTGGTGTTGCTTGTGTTTGTGGTGTTGCATATGTGTTTGTGTTTGTAGGCACCAGTATTTGTAATGCGATAGTTGCCAATATTTTGCGGAAATGTTGATTCATTTCTGTTTTAGCGAGAATTTTGGCACTATGCATTCTTTTTGGTCCTATTTTTAGGGAAGGTCATGCCAAATTTTTTCTTGGTTCTAAAATATCGTTTTGCTCTACCCCGCAGGCGACCATGGTCCGCACGATGACCGAAGGCATCGTGAATAGGTTTTTGAGCTCCGTGAAGGCCGAGATGCTTCAAAAGAACAAGACGGAGATAAGATGTCCGTGTTGAAGATGCAAGCTGAAGAGCCTTATTGCGGACCCGGATTCCGGGCAGGTGCGGGACCACCTGCTCTTGCGTGGTTCCATGGATGGCTATCGGTGGCAAGGTGATGAAGATGACTATGAAGTCGTCCATGGGGGCCCGGAAAGAAATGAGGAAGGGCAAGAAGACAAGTACCACTTCGGTGAGGGCGGGCGAGAAGACGAAGAATCTCCAGGACATGATCACGGCGGTGATGCTGTGCACAGTCATCATGTAGAAGATGTCGTACATGACGATGAGGAAGATCAAGACGAAGGGCATGATGTCAGGACCCCGACTCGATGTCACATCGATCTAGCCGGTAACACTTCATATCACTTTGCGGCCTCACGCACGGTATCCCCACGGGTGTCGCCTTACCTTTGCCCGGGACCGTTTGCGCCTTTTGGATCACGTATATGATAGTGTCGCTAGCATCCATATGATAAGGAGCCCGGGCTGACATGACTAGTCGTAAACCCAAAGTGGCACAGACTTACAGGGACAGGCATCCATGACCCAGCTTCGAACGTGTCGGTCATCAGCAAGTGGGTCCGGGCTGTAGCACTGGGCTAGCAGGACTCCGGTAAACCGGGCTGTAGCGGGCTAACAGGACTCCGGTACTCAATGCGTGACATTTCCCCGAAGGGACAGACACAGGAACGAAGAAGGACACATGCCGGCCAGCCTAAGTGTTCCAGAGCAGTAGCAAGCTACCATGGCTCAGCGGTAACACTAGGAGACATTTCCCGGTAAGAGAGGCTACTAAAGATAAACAACTAGATAGTCAGATCCCACACATACCAAGCATTTCAATCATACACACAATATGCTCGATATGTGCAAATACAACGAAGCATCACAACATGACTCTATGACACAAGTACCTTATTTAAGGCTCAGGGAGCCATACATAACATACACAAAGGTACGGGTCTCACGACCCAGCATTCAAGTCATACAGTCATACAAACCAGCAGCGGAAGTAACTTGTCTGAGTACAGACAACTAGTAAAATAAAAGAGGCTTGGAAAGCCTAGCTATACTACATGGTCCTTCACAAGCTCAGGATCACCACCTGGGCCTTTAGCCTACTCGTTGATGTCAACGTCTACGTAGAACCCATCAGAAGGGGTTGCAGCGTCTTCTGTAAAATGTAAATTATAGCAACATGAGTACAAAGGTACTCAGCAAGACTTACATCAGATCCTACATACATGCATATTATCAAGAAGGGTTGGTGGAGTTATTGCAGCAAGCCAGCTTTGACTCTTGGCTAGGCTAACCTACGAGACTCCAACTTGAATTGGTTTTGCGCACACGAGTCCATTACTCACCACTTCAATACACTACCGAGGATCCACCTCCGTCTCCCTACGGAAGAGCCATCCTCGGCACTCACACTTATCTTGAGGCTTTTAGCAGTTTCCATTTACTTGTCTATGAGCTGTATAGGCAACCAAGTAGTCCTTTACCGCGGACGCGGCTATTCGAATAGATCATGTTAACCCTGCAGGGGTGTACTTCTTCATACACGCTCTCACCACTTACCGTCGTTTACACGACATGTACTCGACAACCTTCAAGCGGAAGCCCAACGTGGGTGTCGGCCACGACCTACCTAATCACCTAAGTCTCCAGTCCAGGTTTATCGCCTATCCAGGTTCCATCCGCAGGGAGTCCGGCCGAGGTTTCCCATACGGCCCCGAACGATGTGAACAGGGTTCCCGAGATACCTAACGGGTATTCGGTACACCGTGCCACGTACCTACCGCATCACAGCCCACCCCTACGGTCAGCGCTGTCCACGGCCTCCAGTAGGCTACAAACACCAGAAACTACTTGCAACTCCTGGACGGAGAACTAGGGTGAATAAGAAGCCGAGAGGGTCCATTGGTTTCGGGCCCAATGCATGGTAGTAGCTGATTCTTAAATCACACATACAGATCTCAGTGCTTAAGGTTGGCTTCAATGAAACAACCCACCATGTACTCCTACATGGCCTCTCATCGATACCTTTACCAAATCGTGTTCACCACACCACTCTCATTACTGACATAATCATTTCACTCTAGCCCATCACCCAGATGAACCAGACCTGACACGACTCTAAGCATAGCAGGCATAGCAAGGTAGGAACAACACATACATATGGCTCAATCAACTCCTACACATGCTAGTGGGTTTCATCTAGTTACTGTGGCAATGACAGGTCATGCAGAGGAAATGGGTTCAACTACCGTAACACACAGCAGTTTGAAACGCGTTGTCTTAATGCAGTAAAAGAGAGCAGGAGCGAGAACATGGGATTGTATCGATATGATCAAATGGTTGGTTGCTTGCCTGATGGTTCGATGCACTGATACGGTTCTTCGTTAGGGTAATCACGATACTCCTCGGAGACAGAACCTGTCGCAAGGGACACCGATACACAACCATCACCAAACAATGTGCAACAACATGATGCATGCATGAAACATGGCAATATGAGTGTGTTGGGCTAATGCAACTAAAACCAGAAGGGTTTGAACCAATTTGAATCAAAGATTCAAATTTCAAACTCAAACATGGCCTTTTAAAGTGCTTTTCCTTGTTCTGCATTAAACATCAAGTTAACTTGTTTAGTCATGCATGAAAATAGTACAGATGGATAGATTGGATTTTTCTGATCATTTTTCATATATAATTTGTCTGATTTGGAGTTACAGAATAAAAGTTATGAATTTTTGAAGTTTAAATTATATTCTGGAATTTCCTATATTAGAATAATTCCAGAAAATCATTATTGCGTCAGCCTGACGTCAGTGTGACGTCAGCAGGTCAACGGAACACGTCAGGGTCAAACCTGACAGTGGGTCCCGCATGTCAGGGTGATTATTTTAATTAAAGTTTAATTAAAACTAAACCTGTTTAATTAACAGGGCCGGGCCCCACCTGTCATTGACTCAGGGGAGTCAACCAGGGCCCACCCGTGGTCAAAGTCAATGCCAGCGGCGCCGGCGTTTAGCCGCCGGCGAGCCCGACGCGGCGGCGGGAGTGGTTTTGGCCATTTCGTCCACCAAATGGGTCACGGAGACCACCAGAGTGGAGCTGAGGACAAGCCGCAGCTCTTGGTGGAGTCCGTTGGGGTCGGGGTGGCCGGAGTTGGCGCCGGCGATGACTTTGGCGGCCACCGGGGTTCGGCCGAAGATGAACTTGGTGCTAGAGGGGTCGGTGAGGCTCGGGGAGTGGCTAGCTAGGTGCTGCGGGACTCGGTGAGTAAGATGGACACCAGCTTGTGGCCGGAGGGTGGCCGGAAGCACGTCGGCGACGAGATCCGCGGCGGTGCGGGCGTGTGATCCTCGTGCGGTGGCTACACGGCTCGGGAATGAGAGAGGGAGGGTCGGAGGAGTAGCTAGGCTCACAGCGCTCCCGTAGAGGCCACCGGCGGGGTCGGGGACGAGCTGAGGCGGCGACGGCGTTGAAGGGGATCTCCGGCGACGGCGAGCTCGGGCGAGGTCGGTGCGGTGGTCTCGGGCCGCACGAGCACATGGGGCTCGGCTAGCTCGATGAAGTGGACGGCGG